>NC_064615.1:709551831-709854862 GCF_023898315.1 Schistocerca nitens
CGCTATTAGTAAAGATAGAGGACGCTCGTAAACCATCATCGTCTTTAATAGATGATGCCACTAACATCGATCTTATGGATGGCCTTTTGTCTAGTTTTTTTTAAGTGCTTGAAAAAATGACAAGGGCTTACTTTTTTGTCAGCATGTACTCTTGATAAGTGGTCATCCATTTTTGAAGGCTTCATGGCATCGTTACTGAATACTTTTTCACATATGAGAAACATCGGCAAGTGTTGATTTGATGGAGATGCAATAAATCCGAACTTCAAGTAGTCCAAACTGTATTGTCTGCATTTTTTTTTTCGTGTCCGCCATCATAAAACTCTCAGTAATCCTGCAAACAAAAAACTACCTAAATAAAAAATAATAGTAAACTGATAAATTTGCACACTATCTTATTTTTATCACACCCAGGTAATTGATTTTTGTTAGGTATAACTGACTTACTCATTGATAAACTTGGATACCTATATTAGGTAAGTAACTATAGTAGGTAATTAGGTATAGAAAATTCGTATTAGGTAAGTAGGTACCTATCAGCGAAAGAACGAAAACCAAAGCAAACTGAACACTTCAAAGTTTAGGTACCTATCTACTTAACAACTTGCGTGTAAGTAATTTTTAGAAATACTTTTATACCTACCTATTTAAAATATGTTGTATGTTGTGTTTACCACTTTTTCAGTCAGTTTACTTCACTTGATTTAGCTATGTAATAACTTTGTAATCTCTTCAAATAAATGAGTGCTTATATGAGCTATTATCGTTCAAGCTCCAACGAATTTTAAAACGTAAATGAACTTTCAACCTAAGTGCAAGCTCATTAAATAGTAAAATATCAGGAACATGTTTGGACTTGATCATGAATTCGTTCGTGATAAATCGCGTAAGCGTCAAATACAGAGCAAGTCAAAACGCTCCGAAGGACGTACGCTCGAACTCATTATCTTGCACAAACTTGTCCACACAGACTTGCCGAGTTTTTCATCTTGTACGAACTTGAGACTTTACATTACTACAACAATGCTATTTCCTACAAAAAATTAATTATTCTTAGTACACGTAACACAACATAAACAATACAGTACCTACCTATCTTGAAAGTTTTAAATAAGAACTTGTGTTAATTTAATAGGGGTCAATTTTTAGACCTCGTCGACCCCCAAAATCAGTTTTCGTTTATGTCGACCCCTAGGGGTCGATATCGGCCACTAAGGGAATCCCTGCGCTAGTCGATATTGTCAGTGTCTGTCAGGTTGTGGGGCGGTTCTGTGGACTCGGTCGTGCTCTGATCATACTTATTCGTTTCGGCGTCGATGCTGCCCATGTAGTCGCGACAGGATGTAGGCAACAGAAACGAGGGGGGAGAGCTTCATGTTGTGCCAGCACTGGAGGTTGCTGCCCTGCTGGCAGACAACTCCTGGGGTAGTCTTCGAGCCTGGTGGGCCGCCATCCATATGAGAACCAGTTGGCTTCGCCGTGGCTTCCCAATAGGCTGACCGCAGTTATCCACGAATAGAGTCGCAGAAATGGCGGGGTGACATAAGGGGGGTCGACCGCCAGCATGCTACCACGAGAGACGGGAACGTCGAGCGCCCTGGAGCCCGGCACCATGTTTCCAGAACCGTAACGGTGTATAAAGGACATGACGAAGCTGTACGTGAACATCATCAACTAGGTTTTATGTAAGTAAAGCGGTTTTGTGTGTGTGGTCGCCAGAGAAAACGGCGAGCTCTGATTTCTCTTATTTTATTACGATGACCAATTCTCCCTTTATACAAGGGGTCAACAAAATATTTTTGCGCCTAGAGGTGAAATTTGGACACTGAAATTCCTTGAAAAGACCCCGTCGCACCTACAAACGCCTTTGTTTTAATGACTGCCGTCCCAAGGCGACTGTCATATTTGTTACACCTACTCCCCTACTTCGCTACAGTAGAAGACGAAGCCCTTCTTTGAACTTGAACTTTTTCGATGTCCTCCGTCATACCTGTCAGCTAAGGATCTCACATGGGCGAGGGGCAGTGGAGTATTCAGTTATTTCAGTATTGTTCAGAACACCAAGTCCTGCTCTTGCGGCCCTCTCTACTATAGTCCGATTCATGAACCACGACGGTGACGCAAATCGAGGCAAGGACAGGGACTGCTGTGGCCCTGGTTTCAAGCGACGTTTGGGGTACACGCATAGAGAGGCTTTGCGCCTGAAGAAAGCTGATGTGCAATTTGTCGCTTACCATCATCATCAACCATAACATACACTCCTGGAAATGGAAAAAAGAACACATTGACACCGGTGTGTCAGACCCACCATACTTGCTCCGGACACTGCGAGAGGGCTGTACAAGCAATGATCACACGCACGGCACAGCGGACACACCAGGAACCGCGGTGTTGGCCGTCGAATGGCGCTAGCTGCGCAGCATTTGTGCACCGCCGCCGTCAGTGTCAGCCAGTTTGCCGTGGCATACGGAGCTCCATCGCAGTCTTTAACACTGGTAGCATGCCGCGACAGCGTGGACGTGAACCGTATGTGCAGTTGACGGACTTTGAGCGAGGGCGTATAGTGGGAATGCGGGAGGCCGGGTGGACGTACCGCCGAATTGCTCATCACGTGGGGCGTGAGGTCTCCACAGTACATCGATGTTGTCGCCAGTGGTCGGCGGAAGGTGCACGTGCCCGTCGACCTGGGACCGGACCGCAGCGACGCACGGATGCACGCCAAGACTGTAGGATCCTACGCAGTGCCGTAGGGGACCGCACCGCCACTTCCCAGCAAATTAGGGACACTGTTGCTCCTGGGGTATCGGTGAGGACCATTCGCAACCGTCTCCATGAAGCTGGGCTACGGTCCCGCACACCGTTAGGCCGTCTTCCGCTCACGCCCCAACATCGTGCAGCCCGCCTCCAGTGGTGTCGCGACAGGCGTGAATGGAGGGACGAATGGAGACGTGTCGTCTTCAGCGATGAGAGTCGCTTCTGCCTTGGTGCCAATGATGGTCGTATGCGTGTTTGGCGCCGTGCAGGTGAGCGCCACAATCAGGACTGCATACGACCGAGGCACACAGGGCCAACACCCGGCATCATGGTGTGGGGAGCGATCTCCTACACTGGCCGTACACCACTGGTGATCGTCGAGGGGACACTGAATAGTGCACGGTACATCCAAACCGCCATCGAACCCATCGTTCTACCATTCCTAGACCGGCAAGGGAACTTGCTGTTCCAAAAGGACAATGCACGTCCGCATGTATCCCGTGCCACCCAACGTGCTCTAGAAGGTGTAAGTCAACTACCCTGGCCAGCAAGATCTCCGGATCTGTCCCCCATTGAGCATGTTTGGGACTGGATGAAGCGTCGTCTCACGCGGTCTGCACGTCCAGCACGAACGCTGGTCCAACTGAGGCCCCAGGTGGAAATGGCATGGCAAGTCGTTCCACAGGACTACATCCAGCATCTCTACGATCGTCTCCATGGGAGAATAGCAGCCTGCATTGCTGCGAAAGGTGGATATACACTGTACTAGTGCCGACATTGTGCATGCTCTGTTGCCTGTGTCTATGTGCCTGTGGTTCTGTCAGTGTGATCATGTGATGTATCTGACCCCAGGAATGTGTCAATAAAGTTTCCCCTTCCTGGGACAATGAATTCACGGTGTTCTTATTTCAATTTCCAGGAGTGTATATCAAGAAATGCAATAAATACCTCGCTGCTATCACGTTTAATGCTCGAAATGGTTACGACATTCATCTATATCAACATGACTATTCTGCAATTCATACTAAAGTGACTCGTAGTAAATCACTTTCTCTACCTTTCCATTCTCTTACAGCACGCAGAAGAGACAAACACTTACATTTCTCCGTGGAAGCTCTGATATATCTTATTTTAATACGATGATCAGTTCTCCCCGTGTCCATGGGCGTCCAGAAAATATTTTTACACATGGAGGAAAAAGTACGAGATTACAATTTCGTGAAAAGATTACGTCGCATCGAAAAACGACTTTGTTTTAATGGTTACGCTTATCATAACTGTGTCATTCATTCCTTTATTCGGCGACAGTACAAAAAGAGATGTCCTTCATCGAACTTGAACTTTTCGACGACCTCCGTCAATCCTGACAACTGTACCGCACTGTAATACACCAGCAGAGTACGGACAAGCGTAATGCAGGCAGCCTCTTTAGTGGATATGTTGTGCCTTCTAAGTGTCCTGCCTATAAAACGTAGTCTCTGGTTTCCCTTCCCCACAACAGTATTCATGTGATCTTTTCAATTTAAGTTGTTCGTTGTTGTTATTCCTAGGTATTTAGTTGAATTCACAGCCTTTAGATTTGTATGACTGATTCCTTTTAGAATTCGTGTGGAAGATCTCATACTTTTCATTATCTAAAGTCGATTGCCACTTTCCCCACCAAACACCTCATCTAAATCATTTTGAAGTTAGTTTTGATCTTATGATGACAGCAGCACCAGCAAACAATTTACGAGGGCTGCTCATATTGTTTCCTAAATTGTTTATAGAGACAAGGAACAGATGGGGGCCTATATTACTTCCAAATGTCACTTCCATTTTACTCGCTTACTTTCAAAAATGGCTCTGAGCACTATGGGACTCAACTGCTGTGGTCATAAGTCCCCTAGAACTTAGAACTACTTAATCCTAACTAACCTAAGGACATCACACACATCCATGCCCGAGGCAGGATTCGAACCTGCGACCGTAGCGGTCGTGCGGTTCCAGACTGTAGCGCCTTTAACCGCTCGGCCACTCCGGCCGGCTCGCTTACTTTACGTCAGTTACTACGATCTATGAAATTTCTGACAGAATATGGCGAATCCAGTCGCACGACTAAGCTGATATTCCACAGCAGCAGAGTGCCGATACCACTGCTGTACGCCCATTGGCTGTTGGAGGAGAACAAAACGAGCCTAAACTCGACGCCGTCGTTCGTGTCTCCAATTATAGGGAGCAATTGACAGGTTTTGTCAGAGCAAATTATTGTGCAGGGGGTACTGAACTTATTGAGGTCACCTGGTGCTTGTTGTGGTATTTTCAGACTTGGCACAGCTGTCATGGATTGTGTGAAGTCAAATTTTGTATTGCGCTGCCACACAGTGGTGCATTTTATTCCCTCATGGTTATTGTACCCATGCAGATGTTTCGAGTCAGTCATTGTATACTGATATAAGTTTTTTCTGTGATGTGGTGCTTTCCTTTGTCTTTAGTTATGTAACTGTCTTTTGCCTTACCACTGGTTGGGTATTCGGTGCAGATTGATACTGGTAGAACGTATCTCTTTCTTCGACAGTTCCTAGTCTTAGTTATACACCGTGATTATGGCTGCCCGCTTCTAAACGTATTACGGGCTGATCCTTTGATATTTGTTACTTGACTGGAGCGCACTTGTAACATCGTCTGGGCCGAGTGAGGTAATAGTTCAGGACCACTTGTATTTATTTAAAATAAGTTCGTCATCGTTATTTCGCTGTGCCCGTTTTAAGTAATAATTATTCCTGGCCAGAAAATGGTTCATTTCTGATAGCTGAAAATATTTTTGTTGGTGTCATTGGTACCACCATGTTATAATATATGGTGGTAAATGAAAGGTAATTTCATAATAAGTCTCGCACAATCCCGAGTTCAAATCTCACTCCACCAAAATCCTGCGCTACACATAAAAGCACTTAAAAACGAATACCACTGAAGATACCTAGCATTAACAGATGAAACATGTCTGATACACACGAATAAAACATTCAGTTGCGGGAGATGGAACATTTTCTCATCCGTAATGTTAAGTATAATCCTTCTATGTTTTGAAAATTGGATGCTTTTCCCGTAGTTTACTTGTAAATTGCGCTGTGTTGTCCGCGTGTATGATTCTCGTTTCCTCAGAGTACCCGCCAAAGAACCTGTGTGCACTCCCTCGTCCCTCTACGTCACCTCTGCAACTAAATTAGAAGGTGTAAGTGCAGAATAGGGACAAAGATGGAAAATTTTGCGTAATAGATTGCAAGTGCTTGTCTGGTCCACGACGGATCCACCATGTGGCAGTCTCCAGTGTATGTCTGGTAGAAGAAACAGTTATTAACCGTATTCAAGTTAGTTTATGCTACTTATATGGGCTAAATATGTAATAAATTTGCATTATAGTCATAAATTCACAATATAGTCATTCTCGGCTATCATTATCCACAAGTCACTACCAATCCCAGGACCTAGGGTATGCATATTCAATTACACCATGGAAAAATTAGTTTAAAGTAGTTACCTAGTCTGGATTAGTTATTGGACGGCGTTGACCTGCATGTAATTCCTTATCGCCTGCACATTCTGTGCTAGCGTTTTCCATGGAGCTATCGTTTGCAAAATTCTGGGCCTGAATCCGGTACATCTCTGCCCAAGGCAGCAGGTGTTTGATATTTTTAATGACTGTGGATGAAACCAGTACCTTTTCAGTACGGTTATTAGGTCATACTTGGAGAACACTGGGACATACACTGATGCGCCATAGAAACGGGTACAGGTGTGCTTATTCAAACCCAGAAAAAATTGTGGTAATTTCCTATGGCACCAAACTGATGAGGTCCTCGGTCCCTAGGCTTACACACTACTTAAAGTAACTTACGCTAAGGACAACAAACACACCAATGCCCCCCGAGGAAAGACTCGATCATTCGGGGCGGGAGCCGCACGAACCGTGGCATCAAATCCAGAGATATGTGAACAGGCAGAATACGACGCTGCGGTCGACAACGCCTGTACAAGAAAACAAGCGTCTGGCGCAGTTGTTAGATCGGTTACTGCTGCTACAATGGCATGTTATCACGATTTAAGTGAGTTTGAACGTGGTGTGACAGTCTGCGCCGAGCGATGGGACACAGCCACTCCGAGGTAGCGATGAAGTGGGGATTTTCCCATACGACCATTTCACGGGTGTACCGTGAATGTCAGGAATCCGGTAAAATATCAAATCTCCGACGTCGCTTTGGCCAAAAAAAGATCCTGCAAGAACGAGACCAACGACGGCTGAAGAGAAGCGTTCGAAGTGACGGAATTGCAACCTATCCACAAATTGCTGCAGATTTCGATGCTGGGACATCAACAAGTGTCATCGTGTGAACCATTCAACGAAACTTCATCGATATGGTGGCCCGATACGTAGGCCCAGTCGTGTATCCTTGATGACGGCAAGACACAAAGCTTTACTCCTCGCCTGGGCACGTTAACACCGACGTTGGATTGTTGATGACTGGAAGAAACATGTTGCCTGGTAGGACGAGACCCCTTTCAAACTGTTTCGAGCGTGTGGACGTGAACTGTATGGAGACAAAGTCATGAAACCTTGGAAACTGCATGTCAGCAGGGGACTGTTCAATCTGGTGGAGGTTCTGTAATGGTGAGCGGCGTGTACATTTAGAGTGATATGGGACCCCTGATGCATCTAGATACGACTCTGACAAGTGACACGTACGTAAGCATCCATTCATGTCCATTGTGCATACCGGCGGACTAGGATAATCCCAGCCGCACAAAGCCACATCCCACACGTCGATATTTGCTACAGAGTGGCTTCAAGAACAATCTTCTGAGTTTAAACACTCCCCGAACATGAACATTATTGAACATATCTGAAATGCCCTGCAATGTGCTGTGCAGAAGAGTTCTCCACCTGCTCCTAATGTTACGGATTTATGGACAGCACTGCACGATTAATGATCTGAGCTCCCTCCAGCACTACTTCAGACATTAATCGAGTCCACACTACTTCGCGTTGCGTTACCCCTGCGTGCTCGAGGAGGCGCTACACGTTATTAGGCAGATGTACCAGTTTCTTTGGCAGTTCAGTGTACTGTAAATTAACGGTCTCGACCAGACCGCCTTGATTAAATCTCACCTCGAAAGTAATAGAGGACGGGTGAACTTCGTAATGAAATCACGTTAGTGAATAGCTGTCAATATATACCCTTGAATTATTGACATAGCTTTGGAAGTCCGTCGTTTGCTACTGCCTGCTGTCCTGACACGGAAGCATCGGAATTCAACATTGAGAAACCGATACATGTGGTGAAGGCAAGGCAAATGACGCCACAGGGCAGCACGAGAGCCGAGCTGGGCAGCGGTCCCACCAGCAGGGCAGCCGCTGACCGCTGAGAGTGTCCGTCAGTGAGCGGCGGCTGCGGCAACCCGACGCCTCGGCGCGGCGGCCACGGCCCGCGCGGCGGCGCGCAAACTTTGCCCGCAGTCGTGTCGGCGAGCGCCGGCCGTGACTAACGCCCAGGGCAAGGGTCGTTAGCGGCCGCTGTTTGTCCGGGAAACTGAGTGCTGGCGTGCAAATCCTGACCGCTAATCCCAGCTGCAGAGCCGAAACCGTTTTCGTAGCAGCCTCTGCTCGTCTGTTACCCAAAATAGATCACCTCCCCAGGGAAACTAGAGTCGTTAGTCCTTACAACGAATACTCTAAGAAACACATAGAGCTTTCGGTGGATTCAGGATGTCACGTGTTTAGCTATAGGAGAAATCCTGACGAAAACTAGGGTGTAGATTCGGAATTTTTGTAAAGTTCCGAGGAACTGGATACAGGATAGTCACATCGTTACGAAACGATTCTTCTTCAAGATCGGGTGTTCAGATATACTTGGGACTGCCAGAGTCCTCCTGTCTCACACACAATGGCTTTGCCAGTCGTACGTGTCAATGTTCATATGCAAATAAGCTTCGATGCAGCTGTCTTCTCTATGAGGAAAGCATATCGTTGTGTCGTTGAGCCGACTGCCAATTACATCCAGCGGCACCTTACATTGGGTACATATCGGGAAACTACTTTAGTAAACCAACACGTGCTGTGCCACTGCTGACGTACACTGAACGTAATCCGAGACATAATTAAGCGGAACATAAGTGACCTCTAAGGCACCGGTGGCAAGAAGGCATACAACTGTCTATCCCTTTCAGGCAGCAAATGGATTTGCAATACTGAGCAGATGGACTGTGCGGCTGGTCCCGGTGGAGGTTCGAGTCCCCCCTCGGGCATGGGTGTGAGTGTTTGTCTTTAGGGTAATTTCGGTTAAGTAGTGTGTAAGCTTAGGGACTGATGACCTTAGCAGTTAAGTCCCATAAGATTTCACACACATTTGAACATTTTCAGATACGTGTAGTTCAACATAATCACATATGTATTTAGTGCAACAAAATGTTATTATCCTTCAGACTTTCTAGATACATAAACAGCTTCTCTTCGTGAACTGCTGTGAGAATACAGTTCAGCAGACTGAAATCTACTTACCCTATTGAGGTTACGAACGAAGTTATACACGCAGTCATCTGATGGTTTTGGTCACTCATCAGCACTTGGTGGAATCATTTTGATTGGTGTAAGTCCGAGAGATAATTTTCCTTTCTTACCCTGTAAGGAATCTATCCTCAGTGAAGATAATGATACATAGGCTCTGATTATTCGGAGGGAAATAATTGTCAGCAACGTCCATTGCAGTTGTTCCTAGTAACCGACGAGAAGTGATCCAGCGAAAAATAAGTAATATCTGTTGTTCCCCAAGATAGTATTATAGGCCATCTGCTGTTTCTGATATATATATAAATGATTTGCGAGACAATATTAAAAAAAAGTCCGCTGGGCTGTTTGCATATTATGTTGTCTTTTTTCGTCTAGTGAAGTCATCTGAAAATCAATACAAAATACAAAATTATTTAGACAAGATTTGTGTACGCTACAAAAAGTGTCAGTTAACCTAGAATAATAAAAAGTTTTAAGTCCTTCACAAGAGCACTAAAAAAGGAATCCGAACATATCAGTTACACGACAAAAAATACAGATTTAGAGGTTGTTGATTCAACAAAGGACCTAAGGATTACAATTATGAAAAACGTAAAAGGCAACCGTTCCATAAAAATGCAGGGAAGACGAACCATATACTTCGTTTTATTGTTAAAATGCTTAGAAGATACAATAAATCTTCTAAAGAGACTCAGTACACTACGCTTGTCCAAACCCTGAATATTGTTGCACGGTATGGGATCCTTGCCAGACTGGACTGACAGAGGACATCGGAGAACTTCGGAGCAGGGCTACTAGTTTTGAATTATAGTTAAACAGAAGTAAGAGAGTGTCACGGATACGATATGTGAGCTTGGATGCCAATCGTTAAAACATAGACTGTTCTAGTTGTGACGACATCTTTTTACGAAATTTCAATCTCTCACTGTCTCCTCCAATGCGAAACTATTTTGTTGACGCCAGCCTACATAGTGAGCTACAATCATCGCAATGAAATAGGAAAAATCAGAATTCGCAAAGAACGATTTAGGTGCTCATTTTTACTCTGTTACATCCGAGAGTGTATAACACCGGTGGTAATACATTCATAACAGGTCATTTCCATTACCCTCCCCCGAACAGATCTGGGATAAACTGCTGTTTTCCCTCCTTTCTTTGTTCACTAACGTATAATCGTTCCCGACCTGTACGTTGTCTTTATTCTGCGAAGCGAATTCAGCGCCTACTGCGGTGATGTTATTCATCGGTCTTCTAATCATGGTAACTCTGTTCACACAGCCAGCTGATACGTCTGCTATTCCTGTTGTCCAATCACAGCTTCAGGCCAGCACGTTTTCTTATCAGGTCTCTATGCCCACCTGGTCCAGCGGCGTTTGTGGAGACGACCATCGACCTAGTGTAGCAAAAATGCGATTCACCCGAGGACCCGTCATGTTTCTGTTGATCAACAGACAGATCCTGATGGTCCCACGCCCACAACTATCGTATTGACGATGCCGTTGGGTCAATATGTCAACACGTAGGGTAGCTCTGCAGCGGAGCTCCGCGTTCAACAACTTACGATGAACGCTGTGCTCCGAAACAGTTGTGGGTGCACCAGCACTGTCCTACTTTTGTTATCGCGTCAGTGCCCACAACGCCACGGGGTGGCATCCAACTTCGCGATGGGCGGTGCACATAATTTTTTGGCAGTATAAATAAACTACAAAACTTTACTGACTTACAGATTCCTTTTATATAAGCTGTTCACACTGTTGTAACAGAGAAAAAAACAGACACAAATATGGCGTATATGCTCCTGTTTAAAAGACCCTGACGAAAATGACGAAATATTTTCCTAAATCCTCATTCCACCTTCCTCACAAAACTTTGGCACATTTTTATGCTGAATGAGAGTAGCGTAGACATCGTGACGGCAAAAGAGCGAGGAGACAATATCAGTGGTAGAGAAAGAAGAAAAAGAGAGAATGACGATGGGAGACAGAATTTGACTGCGATAGGAAAAGGGAGACAGATGAAGACAATACAGTGGGAGCCAGAGAGAGAGGAGATAATGTTGATCAGTGAGAGGCACTGGCACTAAAAGAGAAAGGGAGATGGCTAGAGATATTAGCAAAAGGTTCCTAAGAGAGTGGAGACAGTGGAAATGAAAAAGACAGATGAGACCGTACATAATCTCCCCCCCCCCCATCGCCCCCCCCCCCCCACTCTTCCCAAACTTTCACAAGATTCTATTTGCCCTTTTACCCCCGTCTCCTAAGCCCACTCGATAAAGATTCCCAGTCTAGAGATCTAAACCCTAAGTGAACCACAGCCTACGAAATGTGTGGAAAAGAGACAATGGCGATTGAAAATGACAGCAGACTGTAAGCGAGAAACAAATGGACATTGGTAACGGGAGAGAAAATGAATGGCACAAAGACAATGCAGTTGGATATAGAGACAGTAAAAGTGCCAGAGAAGGAGACAGTGTTAAGGAAGAGCGAGAGAAAGGGATGAAGAAAGTAATAGTGGGGGAGACAGGAGGAAGTGCCAATGGGAGAAAAGGAACCATGAGAGAGAGAGAAAAAAGTGCAAGTGCGAGAAAAAAGAGACAATGAGAGAAAGCGACATTAATGGCCCACTCACATTAATGTGACCACCACTTATGTTCGACGTCAACATGCAACAGCCACCCACTGACAGCAGGTGACACCACTATCAGTGGAGGGTATATAAAGCATGTCGGAAGGACGCTGAGAATAGTGCAATCGTTGTCGTAATGTGGAAACAGAGGTGTTCGACTGAGGTCCAAATGGGCATGAACATTGGCTTTGGAGTCATGGGTAGAAGTATTTCCGAAACGACCATGTCTGTAAACTGTTCGCTAGCTGTCATGGTTAAAGTATACCGTGCAAGGCAAAATAATGTTATCCAAAACGAACGTTGAGGCAACTGTGGTGCACAATGGGCCATCGACCACAGGGCTGAGCGGCAGCTGCAGAGATGTGTCCTCGCGAAGAGGCATCCAACTGTTGAGCAATTGGCAAACCTAGTAGACCACGTGGCTACCAATGATGCCTCCTCAACGGCCATTCAGCGAAGAGTGCTGCATTGGGTCCTCTGCACGTGCTTGGTTTACACATCCATGCTGACTGCGTTTTCATCAGCGTTGAAGACTGGAATTTGCTTTCCAATACCGTAACTGGACGTCAGGTGGCCTTATCTGATGAATCATGTTTTATGCTTCATTGGACAAACTGTCATTAGTGCGTACGGCATGAAACTTGTATAAATAAATATCTTACAACAATCTTCAGAAGGGTCGAGGTCGAAGGAAGAAGCGTTACGGTGTGGGGAATGATTTCGTGGCACTCCCTGGGTAATGTCGTCATTCTGGAAGGCACAGTGGATTAACATATCTATGCACCTATTCTTCGGGGACAAGGTCCACTCCTAAATACAGTTTGGTTTTCCTCGGCACGATGGCATCTACCAACACGATAATGCTACCTGTCACACAGCTCCCAGAGTTTGCGTGTGGTACTAGTCGCACCAGGACGAGTTTACCATACTCCGGCCACCAAACTTGTGGGATTTAAACGTGCTCGAGAATCTGTTGCCACCCCCATTGGGCTGTTCGTCCCATGGAAACTCAGCCAATAAATCTAGTGCAGCAGGCCACAGCACTGGAATTGGCGAGGCTCCGCATCCATGTTGGTACCTTTCAGAATGTCATTGACTCTCTTCCTCCGTGTCTCTCAGTAGTCTGTGCTGCACAATGTGGTTATTCCGGCCTTTGACAGGTGTTCACACTAACGTAACAGGTGCGTACATACATTGGCAATGAGAGGGAGATGTTGAGTATCAAGGTTTCACTGCAAAGATTAAATGGGTAAAGAGATTTACAATGTCTTATGCTTATACACAGATCAGCTGGAACACTATAACCATCTAACTTCAAATGGTTCAAATGGCTCTGAGCCCTATGGAACTTAACATCTGAGGTCATCAGTCCCCTAGAACTTAGAACTACTTAAACCTAACTAACCTAAGGACATCACACACATCCATGCCCAAGGCAGGGTTCGAACCTGCGACCGTAGCAGTTGCGTGGTTCCAGGCTGAAGTGCCTAGAACTGCTCGGCCACACCGGCCAGCTAACCATCTACCTAACAGCCAGTACGTCCACTATTGGCACTGATAACAGCGGTGTAGTGGCATCACAGTTTAAGATAGGGATGTTAGATTTGGTGCAGCATTTCAAAGGATACAAGTGAGAGCCAGGTGTTGGACAGATTGCAGTAAGTTATGCATACCAGCAGTTGCAAAGGCAAATAGAGGCCACAGGGGCGTAGAACCGCTGGAGAGGCGCAAGTCATAGGCAGAAGAGGACCACTGGCCAACCTAAGTGATATGCATATGTGACATGAAGCAGTGCACTTGCAAAACAGAGATGCACAGCCGAGTATAAACAGGTGCCGTTTCTAAAGAGATTCATTCAAGTCTGGCAGCTATCCCGGACGGCGGCGTGGCCGGCCGCCGGTGGCCGAGCGGTTCTGGCGCTACAGTCTGGAACCGCGCGACCGCTACGGTCGCAGGTTGGAATCCTGCCTCGGGCATGGATGTGAGTGTTGTCCTTAGGTTAGTTAGGTTTAAGTAGTTCTAAGTTCTAGGGGACTTATGACCTCAGCAGTTGAGTCCCATAGTGCTCAGAGCCATTTGAACCATTTGAACGGCGGCGTGTGTCACACCTCCAGGCTACACGCAGCAACAGATGTGGCGACAGTGTCCGAGTCCACAGTGAATGATTGGTTTGACCCTTTGAGGCCGACGCGCGGCCCGTAGCCAGCGAGTGGCCACTCTACAAAATGGCTCTGAGCACTATGGGACCTAACTTCTGAGGTCATCAGTCCCCTAGAACTTAGAACTACTCACACCTAACTAACCTAAGGACATCACACACATCCATGCCCGAGGCAGGATTCGAACCTGCGACTGTAGTGGTCGCGTGGTTCCAGACTGTAGCGCCTAGAACTGCCCGGCCACCCTGGCCGGAATTCACTCTACAGCAGTCTACTGCGGACAGTCGTCTCGGCTCCCAGTACAGGGCGGAGATTTCCCGAGGCCCGCAGAATTGGACGCCGGATTGTGGGCGCTTGTTCGTTGCCACGATCTCAGCCACACTGGTGAGGATAAGGACGCAGCTGGCCGCCCGCGGCTCACACTGCGCTGCGCTGAGTCGGCTGCTGGAGCAGCCATCCTGACATCAGAAGAACTCCGCGGGCCAGCCAAGGCTGGCATGTCACAGTGTTGCATTGCGTAGGCCACTGGAGTGATTCCTCAGCATTGTGGGGCCCTGTGATGCATACCAAGTCGAACAGAGCACTGTAATGGAAGCAAATAAAACATTTGGAAAGTTCTCGCCGAGTTTTAATTCGGCACCATCTGGCTGCATCCAATACATTTGGTGTCTTCCCGACACATTTGGTCATCCTGATACATTCGGTGGCAGAAGTCGCCATTACAGCATCGTGACATAGGAGCAATAATGTCATGACAGGTCGCTGGAGGGAGTTGGTACCAACTCTAGCTCGGGCATGGGTGTGTGTGATGTCCTTAGGTTAGTTAGGTTTAAGTAGTTCTAAGTTCTAGGGGACTTATGACCTAAGATGTTGAGTCCCATAGTGCTCAGAGCCATTTGAACCAACTCTAGACACACAAGTCACCTAATTTCCATAATTTCTGGGAGGGGGGGCAGTGACTTCTGACGCCACGTTCAATCCCATCCCAGATGTGTTCGGTCAGTTTAAGATCTGGCGAGCTTGGGGGCCAACACATCAATTGTAACTCACTACTGTGTTCATCCTATTACTCCATCACAACCTGACCTTGTGAGATGGCACATTATCATGTTGAAAAATGCGACTGCTGTCAGAAAATATGATCGTCTTGATGGGGAGTATGTGGTCTGGAACCAGTGTATGATACTCGTTGGCCATAAGGGTGCCTTACACGAACTTCACTGGACCCATGGATGCCCAAATGAATGTTACCCAGCGCACAATCGAGCGAGGTGGCGCAGTGGTTAGCACACTGGACTCGCATTCGGGAGGACGACGGTTCAATCCCGTCTCCAGCCATCGTGATGTAGGTTTTCCGTGATTTCCCTAAATCGTGTCAGGCAAATGCCGGGATGGTTCCTTTGAAAGGGCACGGCCGATTTGCTTCCCACTCCTTCCTTAACCCGAGCTTGCGCTCCGTCTCTAATGACCTCGTTGTCGACGGGACGTTAAACACTAACCACCACCACAACCACCACCACCACCAGCGCACAATCGAGCCACTGGCAGGTTGTCTCCGTCCTGCAGTACAATTGTCAAGGAGCTGTTCATCTGGAAGACTATGGATTTGCACCCTCCCATCGTAATGACGAAGCAGATATCGGGATTTATCAGATCATACAACACTCTGCTACTGCGCCAACATCCAGTGCCGATGGTCACATGCCCATTTCATTGGTACTTGCTGATGTTGTTGTGTTGACATCGGCCCATGCATGAGTCGTTGGTTGTGGAGGCTCATCAACAGGAGTGTCCGGCGCACTGTGTGTTCAGACGCACTTGTACTCTGCCCAACACTGAAGTCCGGTGTTAGTCCACCACAGTGCTTATCCTGTTTTACCAGTCTGCCCCACCTGCGACGTCCTACACCTATAATGAGGGTTGCCCACCTAACCCAACGACATCTGGGCGTGGTATCACCTTACTCTCGTCACGTGCTGAAGACGCCACAGCACACCTCGAACACCTGACAAAGTGTACAGTTTCCGAAATACTTGTGCTGAACCTCTGGGCCATCAAAATCTGCTCACTGCCTTCCCTGCTGCACAAGGGGCCAGCACGCTCAGTAGTACTATATGCACCGTAAGTGTGTCTGACTAGCAGTCATTCGTGGGCTGGAAGGTGACGCTGCTATAGCCTGGACGCTATAGTAGGTCGCTGGTCATAATGTTCTGGCTGATAAGGCTGATAAGTGTACGTTCACCTGCCAAAATGTGTGGTGAGGGAGGTGGAATGACAACTGAGGCAGCTGGTTCCCCAGTTTTCTAACAGAGGCGGTGAATATTCGCCTTTTTAAAGCTCCGAAAGGACCGTTTTTGTGCTAGTTTGTGTATTACCTGCCTTTCCTTACAGCTTGCACCTATTTTGCCAAGAATTTGGAACATCTTGGAGTAGTTCTCATCGTCAAATTTTCGAGGTTGACAAATACACAACAAGGGGGGAAAGAAACGATTGTAACTGTTCCTTCTTAAAAAGAAAATAGATATGGAAAAATTACGAAGAAACCAACACAATCGTGTTGTTTCCCTTTTACATTAGATTTTGTAGTTTTCTTACCAAGCCAACGGCCTTGCCGCAGTGGTATCACCGGTTGCCGTCAGGTCACCGAAGTTAAGCGCTGTCGGGCTGGCTAGCAGTTGGATGGGTGACCGTCCGGTCTGCCGAGCAGTGTTGGCAAGTGGGATGCCCTCAGCCCTTGTGAGGCACTGGGTAGCATCTTGATTGACAAATAGCGGCTCCGGTCTCGTAAACTGACATACGGCCGGGAGAGAGGTGTGCTGACCACATGCCCCTCAATATCCGCATACAATGACGTCTGTGGGCTGAGCATAATACAGCGGCCGGTCGGTACCGTTGGGCTTTCCACGGCCTGTTCGGATGGAGTTTAGTTTTCTTGCCAATGTGAGGACGCCTTGCTAACCTTTCTCCGTTGTAGACACTTTTCTATTTGTTATGAATGAACTGTGCTCGTGCTATTCATCATGTGGTGATACAAGATATGTGCATGATCTCGCAGACATTGTTGTTACTCCACGTCGTAGCATGGACTCACGAAACTATTGTCACTCCACGGCATAGCATACAATAAAAAAGCTCATTCAGACGCACTGAGTTAAATAAATCTAGCTTTTGGCAGTGCTACTAAAACGATGCGTGTTATTACGTGTTCTGTAGAGGTCAATGTACAAATGGCTCTGAGCACTATGCGACTTAACTTCTGAGGTCATCAGTCGCCTAGAACTGAGAACTAATTAAACATAACTAACCTAAGGACATCACACACATCCATGCCCGAGGCAGGATTCGAACCTGCGACCGTAGCGGTCGCTCGGTTCCAGACTGTAGCGCCTAGGTCAATGTACAACTTCATAGTCTTTTTACTGTGGATTCCACTCGGCACATCTTTCCTCGTATCGTTGTATGGGAAACATTTGAGAATGAGGTTTAGTTATTTATTATATGAATGAAAATTCGCTAACGGTGCCTCTGAGAAAATAATTGAATCTTTCTGATTTATTTCGACAGCGTCTCATCTGAAACGTCGTTAAGACGAACAGAACCAAGCAGTAGGACAACTCTTTGAGGCAGTCAGGGAGGGCGTGCACATAACGCAACAGTATCTTCCAACGTGTTACTACGGTTACAGGTATTGATGCTGCCGCTCTAGTCAGTAAATGCTCTTGCTCTTTCTCTCTCCCTCGCTTCCCTTTCAGCGTCAACCTTCAGGCGGGCTGCAGCCACAGCAGACGGCCCCGGCTGGCTGCGGCCCGCTTTGCAGCCGTGTAAACGCTACGCGCGGCTGGACGGCCAATCCATTACGGCGCCTGAGGCCCCTAGCGCGGCTGCTTGGTCTGTAATGGCCGCACCAGAAACGCAAACGCAGCACTCCGCTACTGCCTGCTGGTGTGTTGCAGTCGGTATACCCGGCTGCCCTGCAAGCAGTTGCCTCACGGTATATGGCTCAAATGGTTCAAATGGCTCTGAGCACTATGCGACTTAACTTCTGAGGTCATCAGTCGCCTAGAACTTAGAACTAATTAAACCTAACTAACCTAAGGACATCACACACATCCATGCCCGAGGCAGGATTCGAACCTGCGACCGTAGCGGTCGCTCGGCTCCAGACTGTAGCTCCTAGAACCGCACGGCCACTCCGGCCGGCACGGTATATGGCCCTGCATTGTTTCTTCACTTAATGACTTACGAGGCAGCCGAAATAATCGACCAGACGAATACACAGAAACACTAGAGAGACTATTACAGGTATGCGTATTCTCATTCAGATACATATAAACAAGCAGAATTCGGCGCTGCGGTCGGTAACGCCTATATAGGACAACAAGTGTCTGGCGGAATTGTTAGATCGGTTAATGCTGCTACAATGACAGGTTATCAAGATTCAAGTGAGCACGACGCAGTGCTTCACGCCTGGTCCCATCAATACCGACAATGGGCTGTTGATGATTGGAAAAATGTTGCCTGGTTGGACGAGCCTCGCTTCAGAGTCTATCGACAAGATCGACGTGTACGGATATGGAGACAACCTAATAAATCCATGGACCCTGCATGTCAGCAAGGGACTGTTGAAGCTGGTAGAGGCACTATGGTGGTGTAGGGCGTGTACAAGTGGAGTGATATGGGACCCCTGATACGTCTAGATACGACTGTGACAGTTGACACGTACGTAAGCATCCTCATCGCGACCATCCATTCATGGCCATTATGTATTCCGACGGGCTTAGGCAATTCCAGCAGGACAATGCGACACCCCAAACGTCCAGAATTGCCGCAGACTGGCTCCAGTAACACTGTTCTGAGTTTAAAGACTTCCGCTGGCCTCCAGACTCCCAGACATGAACATTGTTGAGCACATCTGGGATGTCTCGCAACGTGCTGTTCAGAAAAGATCTCGACCTCCGCATACTCTTACTTATTTATATACAGCCCTGCAGGATTCATGGTATTAATTCCCACCAGCATTACTTGAAACATTACTCGAGTCCATACCACGTCGTGTTGCGGCACTTCTGCTGGCTCACGTGGCCCTAAACGTAATTATTCAGGTGTACCAGTTCCTCCTCTCTCCAGTGAATTTAACTAAATAGATAAAGAATCGGAAAACGTGGCAAATAGGTCGAAAACACAGTAGACAGAAAATGAAGGGGATCTAACAGTACGTGTTCAAGTCGGCTTTTGGGAAATAGTTACACAATTCCTTACTACCTACAAATGAACAAAATTACAGATTATGGAAGGCAGCGCATCTGTAAGAGTAACTATATTTGGGTCAGTATCTGCTTCTCCAAACACTACGGCGTCCTGAAAAGTAATGTTTCCGAGTTTTTTATGTGGGAACTCTTAAAGCAGTTCAATTTAAACAAACCTAATTAACATTCTAAATCTTTATTCTCCATGACTACGTATTTATTTCTCTACACAGTAATCTTACCTACGAACACATTTCTCCAAATGAGAGAACAGTTTGTTGATACCGTCACTGTAAAATGTCTGACTTTGTTGACGGAACCACAACCTCATCTCTGCCTGTACCGCTTCATTAGTATCAAAGATTTTTATATAGATGAAAACTGTCTACGGCCGAGTCGACATTGTATGGAGAATGATCGATTACACTGAACACGAACAACCCAACGTAGCATATTATTGATGTCGATACATTCACCTATGCATTTCGATTGGTGGCACTCTTGTGCTGTAAGAAACTCGATTACAGCACGCTCTTTCTCACGCACCATCATAGCTACGTTAGAATCCGCCATACAACCGGCTTAAATTTGGAGCACTCTAATGACAAAGGGCGGCAACTTGCGTCAGCGGAGCGAGAAAGTCGACCAAGTGACGGAATTTAGTACTTCAGTCGATACTGAGAGCAGAAAAAAAATGTAAGGCATTAGGTTTCAGCATGTCCTCGAACATCTGCATATATGAGTCATGATTCTTGCATTTCAGTCAATGTGAGC
This sequence comes from Schistocerca nitens, assembly GCF_023898315.1. Lineage (NCBI taxonomy): Eukaryota > Metazoa > Arthropoda > Insecta > Orthoptera > Acrididae > Schistocerca > Schistocerca nitens. Next base: position 709,571,934 of record NC_064615.1, read on the forward strand.
CAACGTGAAATGTGTATCTTTCTCAGCTTTGTTGAATGTGTAGAGTGTCTCTAAATGATTCGTTGTTTTTCATGACATATCTTGTACACGAATAAAAGTCGAAACTTGAAGTGAATTTTAAGTAGCGTTTCCAAAACTAAACTACACCATAGCGCAGGTTGTAAGCTGCCAATTCACGTGGTTGCGGATAGAGATCTCTCTGATTAACGTAACTCGAACGCTTGCCCTCTCGCATCAACATGTGTTCACCAAATATTGATTTTATCCTCCGAGTAAGTCCGCAATGGCCGAAACCGGTTACGAGGAAAAGTGATTGTGTCAAAAACATAAAAAAGAACTTTACAATGTGTCAATCTCCGTAACCTTAAACTTATATTACATGTTCTCTTCTTTTCCTTTTTGTTTCAGTTTCTCAAGGTACTCACTCCTCCATTCATTCCTCTTTTGAATTCCTTACTTGTCCCGCAATGTTATTCAAGCTTCCTTAGCTGCTCCTCCAACTCATCTAAATATATTTTATGTATTAGTCTCAGAAGAATTTGTCGCTTTATTGAGGCTCCAAAGAAGCAGTGAAGAGACGCTAAATACCAGGTTGAGCGGAAAACTCTGCTAAGGGAAAGACGAACAGGGGATCTTTATCAGTCATTATGAACTATGGGAGGGCTCCAATCGAGAACACGTGCTGTACGAGTGCTTTAATCGTCGCTTGTGTCGTTGTTGAATACGTCCTGGCGTTATTGAAAACTTTTAGAAAGTGTCAACGATTGGCCTAATGGATTAGAAAAGTACTCACAGAGTCCACGTGGACTCGGTGGAAAACTCTTTGGAGGAGAAGCCTACTCTAAATGAACGTGCAAGTGCACTGACGTCTTTGCCACTGAGCGGCCAGTACTCTTGGCAACGCGCCAATGTCCTAATTCGCGTGACGGCTGAAGCAGGTGAGGACCCAAGTACCAAGTTAGCGTGAACACACCAACGCGGTGGACTCGTTCACTGCAGATATTAGGATAAATCTGTCCTCCGTTGACAACAAATATTTAAAAGAAAAGTAGCTTAGAAGAAATGGGTTCAATATCAGAGGGAAGCAGGATGTCCACGTTACTTCCTTCTGTAATGCTTTCACATCTCCCTGTATCTATCAGTATCTTTCTGCACTCTTCCGCGGAATTTTCACTTCCGTAATTTCCAAAAGTTTTCTAGATTTTGATGTTTCAGGTATTGTCTCAGATGTGTGTCGCAATTGGTGTAAATTTTGGTTTGTATATTCTTCGTCTGAATCAATTCCTGTAGGTATGTTTTCCCATATTTCATCATTTAAACACCCTGCTATTTTGTGTAGCTTTTGCTACTTGTCCTGTAACTTAATTTTCGATATTTCCACTTCTTGACAATTCAGTACTGAGAAATTTAAATGTCATTACCTGATGATTAATTTTTCTATCTACTTCCAGTTTGCATTCAAACTGTTCTACTGATATGGTCATACAATTGGTTTTTGAGAATATTTGATCATTTCATGTTTTTGGCTACGTCTTGAAATATATGTAGAAGTTTCTGCAGATTATATTCATTTCTTGAAAGATTTCCTGATGCCTTCAGTTGCCATTCACTTTATTTCATGTACGATTATCAATTTCAGCCGTAGGCCATTTTCAAATATCCAAAACGGAAGTATCATACATTGGATACATTAGTGATACTTTTGATTTTGATGTAGGGACAAGTCATGTCTGTAGATATCCTAGGCGCTTTATAACTTACTTTATGGATGATTTTTAGTGATACATTATGTCATGTGCGTCGTTATAGAAGCACTGCCCAGCCTGTCACAGGATAAAGTACTACAGTGTCAACGGATCAAAGTGAAAATACTGAACGCCACTGAAGCCATGAAGCTTAACAAACGATGTATACGAGACAATATCACACCGAAATATGCCAGAATCAAAATTAGAAACAAATCTAGTGTGGCACAACGTATATATATAAACAGTGCAAACGCAATTGGGTGACCAGTGAAATCCGTGATATATTTAAACATAAGAATAAGTTAAATCTTAAACTATATATAGCTCATTTATATCTTGCTAGTGTCCTGTCAGCATCACAAACAAATAACATTTTATCAGCAATTGATAAATTTATAAGGTATATGGGTTGATACATTCCGCTAAGACATAAAAAGAAGATTCATAGGCACAGACAAGAAAAATATTTAAATACACTCAATGAAAATGAATAACACATGCAGAGTAACTTCAGATTCTTCCAGAAGGTTGAAAATTTGACCAAAAGTAGATTCACTCCCACAGAAATGAACGTACTAAACAAAGGCCTGAAATTTAACGTAAAACCACACCTTGGAAACAGTATGATTAAAAATATTATTGTAAACACCAAAGTAGCGCTTGATATGACACAGTTGCCACCTCATGAACAAACATTACTTGTAAAATTGCAAAAATAATACAAACACTAATAAAACGAGAACGTAGGACCAATATAAAAGGGAAAGACAGTAGTATTATACGTCAGATACATAATAAGCTTCAAGAAAATAATGCAATTAGTTTAAAATCAGATAAAGGAAATAAATTGACGATTATGTCACTAGAAGATTACAAGAGAAAAGTACTAGAATTTTTCAGCCAAAATAATATCAAAATTATCAACCGAATCCAACTTACAAATTTAATACAACTAAATAAAGCACTAAAAAGATGTAACTTCGTATTCACAGTAAAAGATATAAAAGACTCCATTATTGGGAATCGAACAACACCCTCACTGCGTGCCCAGCCCAAGATACATAAAGAACAAATCCCAATTCGTCCAATTGTTAACATGGTTAATAGCCCAGGACATGCTGTCAGTAAAATGCTCAATATACTCCTTAAGGAATATTACATATACGAGAAAGAATACACTATTAAACGTTGTTACGATATTGTTGATACAATGTAAAATGTAAATATACCACAAAAAGGAATGCTCTTATCACTTGACATATCTAACATGTACACAAACATTACAGTAACAGAAACAATAAAAATCAGTAAAAACAGCTTCCTCAAATATAAGTCACCCAAGGAGAAATTTGCGAAATAATAGAACTTCTACAATTAATCACTTCCTAGAATTATTTATCATTTCAGACCAAAATTTATCTCCAAAAAGATGGGGTAGCAAAGGGCTCGTGTCTAGCAGGTACATTGGATGATACACTCCTGGAAATGGAAAAAAGAAGACATTGACACTGGTGTGTCAGACCCACCATACTTGCTCCGGACACTGCGAGAGGGCTGTACAAGCAATGATCACACGCACGGCACAGCGGACACACCAGGAACCGCGGTGTTGGCCGTCGAATGGTGCTAGCTGCGCAGCATTTGTGCACCGCCGCCGTCAGTGTCAGCCAGTTTGCCGTGGCATACGGAGCTCCATCGCAGTCTTTAACACTGGTAGCATGCCGCGACAGCGTGGACGTGAACCGTATGTGCAGTTGACAGACTTTGAGCGAGGGCGTATAGTGGGCATGCGGGAGGCCGGGTGGACGTACCGCCGAATTGCTCAACACGTGGGGCGTGAGGTCTCCACAGTACATCGATGTTGTCGCCAGTGGTCGGCGGAAGGTGCACGTGCCCGTCGACCTGGGACCGGACCGCAGCGACGCACGGATGCACGCCAAGACCGTAGGATCCTACGCAGTGCCGTAGGGGACCGCACCGCCACTTCCCAGCAAATTAGGGACACTGTTGCTCCTGGGGTATCGGCGAGGACCATTCGCAACCGTCTCCATGAAGCTGGGCTACGGTCCCGCACACCGTTAGGCCGTCTTCCGCTCACTCCCCAACATCGTGCAGCCCGCCTCCAGTGGTGTCGCGACAGGCGTGAATGGAGGGACGAATGGAGACGTGTCGTCTTCAGCGATGAGAGTCGCTTCTGCCTTGGTGCCAATGATGGTCGTATGCGTGTTTGGCGCCGTGCAGGTGAGCGCCACAATCAGGACTGCATACGACCGAGGCACACAGGGCCAACACCCGGCATCATGGTGTGGGGAGCGATCTCCTACACTGGCCGTACACCACTGGTGATCGTCGATGGGACACTGAATAGTGCACGGTACATCCAAACCGTCATCGAACCCATCGTTCTACCATTCCTAGACCGGCAAGGGAACTTGCTGTTCCAACAGGACAATGCACGTCCGCATGTATCCCGTGCCACCCAACGTGCTCTAGAAGGTGTAAGTCAACTACCCTGGCCAGCAAGATCTCCAGATCTGTCCCCCATTGAGCATGTTTGGGACTGGATGAAGCGTCGTCTCATGCGGTCTGCACGTCCAGCACGAACGCTGGTCCAACTGAGGCGCCAGGTGGAAATGGCATGGCAAGCCGTTCCACAGGACTACATCCAGCATCTCTACGATCGTCTCCATGGGAGAATAGCAGCCTGCATTGCTGCGAAAGGTGGATATACACTGTACTAGTGCCGATATTGTGCATGCTCTGTTGCCTGTGTCTATGTGCCTGTGGTTCTGTCAGTGTGATCATGTGATGTATCTGACCCCAGGAATGTGTCAATAAAGTTTCCCCTTCCTGGGACAATGAATTCACGGTGTTCTTATTTCAATTTCCAGGAGTGTATTTTCGCTAACACTTTAGAAGAAAATGTTTTTAACAAGTTCAATCAAACGGCCAAAAAAATACTTTACTGTTATAGATATGTCGATGACATCCTATTCCTATTCGATAGCACGATAGATGAGTGCAACGCCATGCATTCAGAATTCAACAGTTTGTATCCAAACATTAATTTCACTATGGAAAGAGAAAAAAATAAGAGCACAAACTTTCTGGATTTAAAACTTCTGTCATTGAGTTTCTTTTGGCGGAAACCCAGAGAATCGTAGATATTCATAAGCACTTCGAGAATGTCTACGAATACCTGGCAGTGAATAAAAGACGATGAGTCAGTTGTTGGGCGAGGCGTCTGTCATCATCGCAACACGGTCGCGCAAGCCTGTCCGATCTCCCGCGTGCCGGCGAGCCGCACATAGCTGGGCTACCTTCAGGTAATTGAAGAGACAATATCAGCGTGTCCTTCTTTTATCATAAATGAAGACCTCACACAAGGCTGTGCGCCTGAGAGGAGCTCAAAAATCTTCAGTGTACTGTTCTTCCTCATCCACCCAACAACCCGGGTCTCGCACCTTCAGACTTCTGTTTGACCGAATGAAAGACGTATTTTGCGGGAAGCAGTACATGGGCGTTGAGGAGCTTGCTGATGCAGGAAGAAGTTAGCTCCGACGTCTACCAATGTAGTGTTACCATATGGACGTAAAGGCTCTCCCAGTAAAGTTGTGTAGGGTCGTCGCATCGAACGGAGATTGTAAGGTGTCAGGCAAATCCAACACCGCCCATGAAAACCCTGACATGATAAGCAAATCCAATAGTATGTCACATAGCTCCGAATAAATCGTGACATTAAATTAACCAAAGTAATGCGAGTAACGAGTGAGCAAATGGAATACCACAGACTAACACAAGAATGCCTAAATGCATGTCATACCTTCCCACCGTGAGACAGACGCAGTTCCGAGGGGAGAAACGAGAACAGAAGCTGAGAGCAGAACCGTGTTAAGCTGGAAGGTCCTACGATAAGGGACGGACAGACACCCACGTCGCCAGCTAACCGCTAGGACACCATCCGCAAGTTTTAGCGTGAGACTTTTTCGCGTCTCTGTTACGTCAAGACCACCCCCAGCCCATGTTAAAAGCTAGAGCCCTCCAGAAGAACAGTATAGATCTTACGATGACACAAAAAGGGCTACACCACCCGCAAGTTTTAGCGTGAGACTTTTTCGCGTCCCTGTTACGTTAGGACCACCCCCCAGCCCATGTTAAAAGATAGAGCCCTCCAAAAGAACAGTATAGATGTTACGGTAACACTAAAGGACCACACCAGCTGCAAGTTTTAGCGTGAGATTTTTTCGCGTCTCTGTTTACGTTGCAAACTTTGAAAACATTGCCCCACCACGAAAATATAATGTTTCTCATTGGATAGACAGAATTTTTGTAGGCGGAGCTTAAGGTTAACATTGAGACCCTGATTGGTCAGATGAAAACACAGCGAGATATTTTTTTTAAACCAACTTCGGTAAATTGTAGTAAGGAGAAGTTAGAGGGGAGTTGCTTCCGAGACGGAGAGGTGAGCGGAGCTGTGTCCTGCCCACCGCCCCCTGACGAACACCGACAAGGTAATGAACGCACGCGATGTCGCATAACAGCGCATAAAGCTTCACACAGAACTGCAGAAGTCTCATCTGCTACATCCCCTTTTTGCGTAATACTAGTGTCGATCGTCAATTAAAGCTCATGGTGTTCACATTTGCCACTTGAAGTAAAAAATCTGAAACGCGATGATTTTTCATATATATAGTTATTGAGAAGCCACATCAGCCACTGTAATTTACGACAAGTTAGATAAGTAATTAAAGATAATTGAGGAACCATTTCCATAGTTTTCTCTTTTGTGAAACTTAATTTAAACCTAGATTATAGATGTGATATGGCATAGGTCATCCTTCGATCCATTGTAGAACTTGGAAACCCATTCAGGGAATATTCGTTCACATTTTTGTTGAACGCAGTCGGTTTTTACCATCCTGTATTAAAACATTTCCTTTTATCAATAGTGCAATTTATAAACGATGTTTTGTGAGTAGAATAAAATTTCCAATGGTAAACTTAACTGCTTTTTCGACGTTATTTTACCAGCTAACTAAAAATAGGAAAGCCTTGAACCACTTCCACTAAATTTAGTTAGTATTAAGATTCTTTTACAGGGATTCCAGTGAAGCTGATGCTGAAATCATTAAGTATTTGGTAATATCATCGCTAGTCTCACTGAACTCTTCTGAATTCTACATGTCATGTGTGGTCTGGCGTCTCCTTACCAGCAACAGGTCCCAGGTTCATACTAGTCAATTCCCTAAAAAACACGCTCAGAGCGTCGTTGCGCGAAAGTGGTAGGGAGACACGATATAGAACAAACAGACACCACGCAGCATGTTTAGAAGATTACGTTGAAAAATAGGGTTTTCAACCCAAAAGAGGGGCAATAATACGATGTACGGGAATCCTGAATAAAATCAACCTGTTTCCAGATAAGAGTATGTGTTGTATCATTTACTGAACGCCCTTCGTAGTTAGTCGCGAGCTCTGAATCTATACGGTAATCTCGGTAGACAGCACACTCTGCAAGTCGTTTATGCAGTGCCTGGTGGCGCGTCATTGTTTACAATTTATGTTTGAGATGTTACCTATAGACGTTGCAGTGTGCGTATTTTCCAGATATGCCGTCGGTATATTGCAAGCTGGTTGGCAGAACAATCCGGGCTCTCGGTGCACTTTGCTACTTCTTTGTCACGGATAATGTTTCAATCCGATAAATCGCTAATAAATCACGAATATGTCTAGTCATACTTAGCTGTCGGACACTTGTATCGAAATTTATATTAATGCTTCGCAGGAATAAACACTTTTCATGTATGCTTTTGCTTTCCAGTATAATAACAGAATTTTCACGAGTTTGTCGTGTGTCATCTACAAGGGAAGTGGAGTTACGTGTAGAACTGAAAAAACGAAGAACAGTTTTTATTGCTACGAATCCACTTTTCTTAGCGTGCACTGACCTATCCGACGACGACATTATTACGGTCCTCTCTTTAGCCATTGCAAAGCTGTAACTGCAGGGCTTAATTTCGGCCAGAACAGTGCTCCTGTACCTTCCCGTTCCAGCATCTCCTAGGGAATTTTTTTTTAATCTCATTGGAACAAGTCGTTACCGGAGAGTTAAAGTAGTACACGTGTATTAAATCGCAACGTAACTGTTCAAATGAGTATGAAATCTTATGGGACTTAACTGCGAAGGTCATCAGTCCCTAAGCTTACACACTACTTAACCTAAATTATCCTAAGGACAAACGCACACACCCATGCCCGAGGGAGGACTCGAACCTCCGTCGGGACCAGCCGCACAGTCCATGACTGCAGCGCCTTTAGAGCGCTCGGCAAATCCCGCGCGGCGGGCAACTTGACTGTAATATGCTGGTGGCTGTGAACGTTATAGTGGGTGACCAGTGGGAAGCGTGGGGCAGGTGTGAGGTGCGAGAGGTGGTGTGTCTGTAGTGCGAGAGGTGCTGTGTCTGTATGTGTGTGTGTGTGTGTGTGTGTGTGTGTGTGTGTGTGTGTGTGTGTGTGTGTACAGTATATGCAAGGTAAGTTCACCGAGCAGCTACAATGCAACTATTTGAACGTTGCGGCTGGCAGCAGTTGAAAACGTGACGTCTTAATCATGAAGACTATCTACTTGTGCCAATATGTATTGAGCAAAACTAGGAAGCAAAGCGACATTGCAGCATCTGTTGTTTATATTAAATCTTGTGGTTCTATTGTTGTGATTATAGGAATTTATATAATAAAAACCTGAATTTCAGAACAGCATTTTCTAAAAATTAATTTCTTATTGGAAGTTTTATCACAAGTTTTCAGAATCAGAAACTAGTTTAAGATGTTCCTTCCGGTACAAAATTTTTTATAAATTAAGCGCTATGTACCTTGTCAGTTATGGTACACAAACCCGTTGAACATCTATTAAGCATTTTTAGTGTGGAATGTGACGTAACGTGACGGCACACAAACGACCGACAGCGTATACCCGAGTGAATATGAGAGAGAGAGAGAGAATATTTATGGCGTTTTCAAAGACTCGTTAGTAACTTGATGCGTGACTAAGAAGGAAAGGTTAATATTTTGTGGTTGTTGTGGTGTTCAGTTCTGAGAATGGTTTGATGCAGCTCCCCATACTACTCAATCCTGTGCAGGCATCTCCGAATAACTACTGCAACCTACATCCTGAATCTGCTTAGTGTATTCATTTCTTGGTCTCCCTCTACGATTTTTGCGCTCCACGCTTCCCTCAAATACTAAATTGTTGATCCCTTGATTCTTCAGAACGTGTCCCACAAACCGACCCCTTCTTCTAGTCAAGTTGTGCCACAAATTCCCCTTCTCTCCAATTCTATTCAGTATCTCCTCATTAGTTACGTGACCTACGCACCAAATCTTCTGGTTACTAGAAAGGCGTTAAAACTTAATCATGTGTGTAGGAGTACGAAAGGTAACCTTAAAACAAAACTACTGATGCACGTTCGAATCCCATATGCCACATTTAATTAAGTAATATATTTACTTGAAAAGATCCTCTACACAGTGTTGTGGAAGCAAGGACAAGTTTTTGGGTTACAGTGCTTAATTTCTAATATTGGTGCCGAAATCCACCATTCCAACTGTACAATAAACCCTTCGCCCCCCCCCCCCACCCCGCCCTCGCCACCCACATACTCCCATCCACCCACAAAATATCACAAGTTTCGATTTCTGAAAACTTGAGATAATACTTTCAATGAAAAATTTTTTACAAATTAATATTTTTAAAATCCAGTTTTTAAAACATAATTCCTTGTAATGAAAATAATATGTAATATAAGCAGCAAGTATTACCGCGTCTGTCCCTTTAGGAGTGTCATTTTTCTGCTAGATACCTGTCGGGACAAGTTGTTGGACTTCGCGGATACGACGTCATATTTTCAAATGCTGACAGCCTCGACGTTGTAACAGTTGCATTGTAGCTGCTCGGTGAACGTGTTTTATGTATCAGTTAATAAAACATTTAGTGTTCAACAACGATGAAGGTATTCCTGGCCTGTCTGGATCACCTACAATTCCCACTATCCGAAGAGTTCGGAAGAACAAAACGCGTTGTGACACGAGACACGGAACTACATGTTTAGTAAATGGTTTTGACGTCAATTGTCTTCTGTTCATTAACTTTGGAACCTCACGACTGCACAAAAAGGTAATATTATACCAGATCTTGTTTGAAGGCGAATAACAGTCGCAGAGGCTTTAGCCCATATTTATCAATGTTGACAAAATGCGATTTTGCAGTCACATTCCTTCCATGAAACTTAGCACGTAAAACTCATATAACCTGCAGTTTTACTGATCCCAGTCTATTGAAGATTCGTTGAATTGTGTACGCAGTCGAACGCAAACGAAGAGCAAATAGTACAGTCTTTTTCATACCAGGAAAAATGTATGTTTATCAATAATACCAGCGATTGATAGATTTATGGGCATTTGTGCTCTCACAGAAGAAAAATCATATCACAGTGTTGCTTCAGCTAATAAGTTATCAATTTCATTTTATTTTTAGCCACTTAAGGTCAGGACACATAGCTTTGTAGATCTGTAAATTATCGAGTACATATGCCTCAGCAAACTAAATTTTTTGTCTGTAAAAAAAAAAGAAAAAGAATTACTGGCGCCCATTCAGTACACACCCAGATGTGAAACATGTGTAGAAAATTGCAGAGTGGACCTAATCAGTACAGTGTTCTGAGGAATCCCGTGTAACACAACTAACAACGTTGGTAGCTTCCTATGTAGCTTTCGTCCCCAGAACCCAAAACGAAACTAACGGATATGTGTGCCGGCCAGAGTGGCCGTGCGGTTATAGGTGCTACAGTCTGGAACCGAGCGACTGTTAGGTCGCGGGTTCGAATCCTGCCTCGGGCATGGATGTGTGTGATGTCCTTAGGTTAGTTAGGTTTAATTAGTTCTAAGTTCTAGGCGACTGATGACCTCAGCAGTTAAGTCCCATAGTGCTCAGAGCCATTTGAACCATTTTTTTTGAACTGATGACCTCAGAAGTTAAGTCGCATAGTGCTGAGAGCCATTTGAACCATTTATGGGATATATGTGCCGGAAGTGAGTGTTTGTAAAAAGAGAAAAGGCTAGAGGTATAAATTATTTTCCTTTAATCATTCCATGTAGGTTTTCACGGCCGGCGTCTTCATCAGCAAACACTTCCGGGCTAAGCTGCCGTGGTCGATCTGTAGAACTTCTTCTCCCTGACGTTTCGTTCTCAACTACGGAGAACATCTTCCGAGGTGAGTCGACGACTTTTCCTTTAATTTAACAAGCTGCGGCATAGTCGTGAATTTAAACATGATTTGTGAATTGTGGAATAAATTTCTGCTGTTTCCGCGGGCACTGTCGCCTACTTCACACTTTATTATAGATATCTGTGAGGATGCTACGTTGATTTTGTGACGATTCCACTATGGCTTCATAATATTAGGGCTTGTTGTAAAACAGATTTATGATGGTCACTGGTACCCGAAAGCGACAGTCTCAAGACAATAAGTTTTGTGGTCATTGACACAAATAAACGAAATTTATTTTTATCCTCAAGTTGGAATTATTTAGAAATGGGTTCAGCTGACGATTTGTTTACTATTTGAATCATCTGTTGCTGACTCCCACCAGAACACGCCACCTCAGAAGAATGTAAATTATCATTGTTTCCCTCCTTAGGCTACTGAAGTCCACGGGTTTAGGCTCATTTCGAGTTTGAATATCCGGACCTGATAGCAGCGTCCCATTAGTGTTAAATAATTTATTTATATTTTTGTTTATTTTGATAGTACTGTCATTTTACGTTGATGACTCATGCTTTTTTACCTGTTGTTGTATCTTTGCAATTTTCAAGTTGCTAGGTAAGTTTCGTTATCGCTGCCGTGCTGTTAATCATGGCTGCTCAGCTGTGTATTTGTACCAATGAAGAGCAACGTTCAGAGATACGTTTTCTGTGGTCGGAAGGCGTATCAGGGGCCGAAATTCATCGAACACTTTCGGTACAGTACGGGAACAGCGTTTTGCCACAACGGAGTGTCTACGAATGGATTGAAAAATACTGAAGTGGTCGCACAAGTGTTACGCACGATGAAGGAGCCGGACGACCGTTTACCGCCACAAATGAAGAAAGCATTGAGCGTTCACGTGAAATGATTCTCTTAGACAGGCGGTTAACTATTGACGAACTGGTACATCCTATACAAATTAGTCACGGTTGTGCCTACGAAATCATCAATAACATACTTGGGTTTCATAAAGTGTGTGCAAGATGGGTCCAAAAACAACTCACACAGTTGCATAAACAGTGCACTTGGACATCCGTAAAAACATGTGGATCGCTATGGTAACGAAGGGGAAAACTTCTTAAACAAGATCATTACTGGTGACGAAACATGGATCCATCATTACGAGCCGGAGAGTAAACGGCAGGGTATGGAATGGAAAAATCCAAATTTGCCGTGCAAGAAAAAGTTCAAGACCCAACCGTCCGGAGGAAAACTTATGCTTACGGTTTTTTGGGACGCACAAGGTCCAGTACTGGAACATTATGGGGAGAGAAGCACAACAACAAACAGTGTACGTTACAGTGAGATGCTTACTGCCAGGCTAAAACCTGCAATTCGAAGCAAACGCCGAGGATTGCTGTCAAAAGGTGTTGTGCTGTTGCACGACAATGCCCGTCCGCATACTGCTGCCTGCACTGCTGAAACACGCCAGAAACTCAGTTTTGAAGTTCTGGATCATCCTCCATATAGTCCCGATCTTGCTCCTTCTGACTATCACTTGTTTGGTCCACTCAAACAGGCATTAAGGGGCCGTCGATTCGCCTCGGACGGAGCAGTGAAAGAAGCGGTGCATTCCTGGCTCACAGCTCAACCGAGAACCTTCTTTTATTAGGGCATCAGGAAGCTTGTACTACGACGGACCAAATGCGTTGAAACGCAAGGAGACTATGTCGGAAAATTATGTTCTTGAAAGTTTTCTATTTGATTACAATAAAATTTTATAATTACTTTGTGAATAATAATTAACTTAGCATCGTACACCAAATGGCTCACCAGGCTTCCTCAAGCAGGCTACACTTCCTTCCAGCATTATGAAATGGTGAAACTGGGAATATCCCAAGTGTGTAGCAACTGTGTTCTATCTTCGTCTTATTTACTCGTTTCAGAATTCTGTCGACGGAAAATTTGGTTTATATCGAAATCTCTCCTTTGTTAAGCGTACGTAACTTTGTACCAGCGTACGACATACGACGTAAACTAATACATACCTGGAATTGTCAAAATAAACTGTAGTATAACATTTCCAGTGATGATATGGCTGTATGGGCAGTTCCGAAAGCCTATAAATTAAAAAAAAAATGAGAAGCCTACTCTTGGATGCCTTCTCCTGATGAAGACGACAAAGCTCATGCGAAAGCTATCATTAAGGCATAGCGCAGTGCTCATGTCACCGTATGTGGTGTTGTACGTAGCCAAACAACGCTTCAGGAAGTTCTGCGTTTAGCTGCTGTTGCACATTGGGACGGGGAGTTTGATTCCGCTAATGTTAGGGTATGCCAGTTTGACAACGACACTTCGGAGAAACCTATGCAGGAAGTTGGCACGGCTCACATAAGCACCTTTCTTTCCGCCTTCGTTTAATCCAAGGTACAGCAGCATGCTCATTTTTATCGAAGGCAGAGCCATTCGCAAACAAATGAAGCATGTGATCCAGTGACCACATAATGCTACAAATGTGTAAACGAGAGGCTTTGTGGAATCATTGGAAATTACTTCTAGAAGTGTGTGAGAATTATGTAATGAATAAAAGCTACCTACGCCACATCCCGAGGGGGAGGGGGGAAAGTGCCCCATCCTGATCCCCCGTGCGGCCGCCCATGAGGAGAAGGACGTTCACGTAGCGGCTCGAAAGGCTGCTGACTTTGAGCTATGCGTGCGGCGTGTTCGCAGTTGAACAGCAGCTTTGGCCTAAATTACAACATTGATGAAACAAGATTTCGAGAAGGCACATTATACACAAGCTCATGTGCAACACTCCCCACGATACGTCGCCATACTACTACATCGCTGAGGTTTCTGGCAGCGGTAAACAAAAGGCGATGTACACTGGTCACAACTTCCGAGCAACGCTCAATTTGTCTATTATACTGTTGATCTCTGAGCTTACTGGCATTCGTAAGCAAACGACAGTCGACCCGAAGGTTACAGATGTGTAAAGATCACAACTTCGGACAGCAAATTATAATTGTATGAGATTTAATTTACGTGTTCTATTTTAATTGTCCGACGTCGACTTACTCCAGTGAGTTCAAATAATATTCCCTGGGATGCCAGAACGCTGTGCCGTCTAAAATTAAGACCTAATTGGTTAAATCGTTGGGTCGCAGTACTCTGGAATTCAGAGAGAAAAATAATTAATGAACTATCGGTCACTTTATTCTAGTGAAAACTGAATACGAAACCAGTGTTTATACAAGTTTGATATCCAGCCTGACTGAACGACCTGTCATTAGCTACATATAGAATTTATATTCAATAACGAAAACTGCAATTACTCGATATTAATTTACCAGTCATCAATAGTTTTAGTTGTGAATTTCGTGATATCCAGAAGTTGTCCTAGCGGATAGAGCAGAGAAAGCGGGACCAATGTTCTTCGTATCACACGCCATCTAGATACCTCAACAGGTGTGACGCAGCTTCCTTCCATGTACCCTTGTTCACTGACAACTACAACAGTAAACAGGAACATTAAAAAAAGTTGACTGTGTTTGCGGTGTTTGCTTATATTTGTAATGCAACAGGCATTTGTATTTTGAAGCAACGCCTCTTTAAAGACATCCTTCACTTATTTAACAAAACAAGTTGTTTACTTCGAAGAATTCTCGCAGGCGAAATTAATAAAACGTTCTTTATATTTAATTGGTATTACTATACTATCGCTCATCCTTTTGAATGTCTATGTCAATGATACGCCGGTCATCCACGAGTGCCACCTTGCGCAATACGCCGGTCATCCACGAGTGCCACCTTGCGCAATACGCTGACGACACAGCGCTATACACCACCGGCCGCATTACTGACACCACCGTCGCCCGCCTCCAGCGACAGGTGGACGCCACTATCACCTGGTGCCGGACAAACAAAATAGCTCTCAATGCCGCCAGAACTACGGCAGTTTACTTCTCGAAACGGCGCCCAGTCCTCCGCCGCAATATCTCGATTGCAGATGTGCAGGCGCTCTGGTTCCCGATAACCACCTATCTCGGGGTCCAGATGGACCACAAGTTGTTCTTCCACTGTCATGCGGAGTATGTCACCAACAAGGGGCAAAAGCCAACCAGTGCTTTGTACCCGCTCTTTCGCAGTAGGGAACTTAACCTGCATACCAAGCTCCGTATTTACCGAACAGTTATCCTGCCTGCCTTCACGTATGGATCTGCTGCATGGGCCACGATTAGTGTCACCAGGATGCGGACATTGCAGCGCCTGCAGAACAAGGTGCTCAGGTGGAGCCTGCACGCCCCGCCACTCACGAGAATTGTCACTCTCCACGAGGAAGCGGATATCGTCCCCCTAAAGACGAGCATACGCAACAACGCGCGGTGGCTCTATGAGAAAGTGGATGCCTTGCGGGACACAGTCCATGGGTTACGCCACGTTGGGACCACACTTCCACGCCACTGGCATCGAAATCCGGTTTCCCTAACCATCCTAGAGGAATCGGATTCCGACCATGGCTAACGATAGGTCTGGCACGCCAACCATGGACGCATCCTTTGGCGGGACTAGCCCCCATTCTACGTCCAATACTTTCCAATCATACCTGCCCATATTAGGCTAAATTTTTCTGCCTGACTCATGTAGTACTGTCACCGTCAGAGGGTGGTACGGGACTACAAGTCCCACCGCCTCACCTCCAAAGTGAATTGCAGTGACGCAGTCACTGCCCTGTGGAAATTTACTACCTCACCAACACAGTTAGACCGCAATAGACCGGTGATGCTGTATTGTGACATATCACAAAAACACTATAGTAAATTTACAGTAGGCGATTTGGCGTTTTGCACAGGAGCTATTACAGCCATTGTAGTGTGGCCCTGCGGCCACGCCCAGACTGGTCTGATGTCGCTCCCCATGCTGCTCTATTCTGTGCAAGCCTCCCCATTGTCCCAGTACCTACTGCAACCCACATCCTTTTGAATCTGCTTAGTGTCTTCATCTGTTGGTCTCCCTCTACGATTTTTACCCTCCACGCTGCCCTCCAATACTAAATTGGTGATCCCATGATGCCTCAGAACATGTCCTTCCAAGTTGCGCCACAAACTTCTCTTCTCCCCAATCCTATTCAATACCTCCTCATTAGTTATGTGATCTACTCATCCCATCTTCAGCATTCTACTGTAGCACCCCATTTCGAAAGCTTCTATTCTCTTCTTGTCCAAACTATTTATCGTCCATGTTTCACTTCCATACATGGCTACACTCAATACAAATAGTTTCAGAAACGACTTCCTGACACTTCAATCTATACTCGATGTTAACAAATTTCTCTTCTTCAGAAACGCTTTCCTTTGCATTGCCGGTCTACATTTTATATCCTCTCTTCGACCATCATCAGTTATTTTGCTCCCCAAATAGCAAAACTCCTTTACTACTTTACGTGTCTCAATATCTAATCTAATTCCCTCAGCATCACCCGACTTAATTCGACTACATTCCATTATCCTCGTTTCGCTTTTGTTGATGTTCATCTTATATCCTCCTTTCAAGATACTTTCCATTCCGTTCAACTGCTCTTCCAACTCTTTGCTCAAATGGCTCTGAGCACTATGGGACTCAACTGCTGAGGTCATAAGTCCTCCAACTCTTTGCTGTCTCTGACAGAATTACAATGTCATCGGTGAACCTCAAAGTTTTTGTTTCTTCTCCATGGATTTTAATGCCTACTCCGAACTTTTCTGTTGTTTCCTTCACTGCTTGCTCAATATACAGATTGAATAACATCGGGGAGAGGCTACAACCCTGTCTCACTCCCTTCCCAACTGGTGCTTCCCTTTCATGTCCCTCGACTCTTATAACTGCATCTGATTTCTGTACAAATTGTAAATAGCCTTTCGCTCCCTGTATTTTACCCCTGCCACATTCAGAATTTGAGAGTATTCCAGTCAACATTGTCAAAAGCTTTCTCTAAGTCTACAAATGCTAGAAACGTAGGTTTGCCTTTCCTTAATCTATTTTCTAAGTCGTAGGGTCAGTATTGCCTCACGTGTTCCAGTATTTCTACGGAATCCAAATTGATCTTCCCCGAGGTCGGCTTCTACCAGTTTTCCCATTCGTCTGTAAAGAATTCACGTTAGTATTTTGCAGCTGTGACTTATTAAACTGATAGTTCGGTAATGTTCACATCTGTCAACAGCTGCTTTCTTTGGGATTGGAATTATTATATTCTTCTTGACGTCTGAGGGTATTTCGCCTGTCTCATACATCTTGCTCACCAGATGGTAGAGTTTTGTCAGGACTGGCTCTCCCACGGCTGTCAGTAGTTCTAATTCAATGCTGTCTACTCCCGGGGCCTTGTTTAGACTTAGGTCTTCCAGTGCTCTGTCAAACTCTTCATGCAGTGTCATATCTCCCATTTCATCTTCATCTACATCCTCTTCCATTTCCAGAATATTGTCCTCACTAAATTCACATTAAAATGTTTTTCAAATGGTTCAAATGGTTCTGAGCACTATGGGACTTTGTGATCATCAGTCCCCTAGAACATAGAACTACTTAAACCTAAGTAACCTAAGGACATCATACTTATCCATGCCCGAGGCAGGATTCGAACCTGCGACCGTAGCGGTCACGCGTTTCCAGACTGCAGCACCTAGAACCGCACAGATGTTTTTCAGTGTAGAAAATCAATCTGTTCTCTTTTGCTTTCTTGCTGCGATATGCATCAAACAGAAGACCAAATTATACATTATATTCCTGTGAGTAATTTCCGCTGCATCCGTGCTTCAGCGGTAGAAAACTATTTTTTTAAGGAATAGGTAAGCAGAGGTTAACCAATGTGCTGCAAAATTTCGCTACAGCAAAGCATACGACATTTTTTCCCAGTTCTACTTCTGGTCTTACCTTCTTTGTAAGCCGGCCGTTGTGGCCGTGCGGTTCTAGGCGCTTCAGTCTGGAACCGCCCGACCGCTACGGTTGTTGGTTCTAATCCTGCCTCGGGCATGGATGTGTGTGATGTCCTTAGGTTAGTTAGGTTTAAGTAGTTCTAAGTTACAGGGGACTGATGAGCTCAGATGTTAAGTCCCATAGTGCTCAGAGCCATTTGAACCTTCTTTAAAACAAACTTGCACGTTTTTCAAGAAATCGCTGTGTCTTTCAAAGGTCAGCACAATTTCTAACTCAGTGGACCAGTCTATGGGTCAGTTACTTCGCAAAATACGACACTATGTCGATGTAGTCCACCTCACGGTGCCTGGCGGAGGGTACCCCGTAACATTAGTAGTCATTTTCATTCCTGTTCCACTCACAAACAGAACGAGGGAAAAACGACCATTTATACGTCTCTAGATGAGCCCTAATTTCTCGTATATATATTCGTTGTCCGCGTGTGTTGGAGGGAAAACACTCGTTGTGAAGTCAGCTTCAGATGCCGGTTCTCTAAACTTTCTCAGTAGTGTTCTTCGAAAAGAACGTCTTCGCTCCAGGGATTCCCATTTGAGTTCCCGAAGCATCTCCGTAATACTTCCGTGTTGTTCGAACCTACCAGTAAGCAATCAAGCAGCCCGCGTCTGAATTTAATCCGACCTCGTACGGATCCCAAACGCCCGACCAGTACTCAAGAACTGGTCGCTGTAGCGTTCTATACGCGGTTTCCTTTGTAGATGAGCCACACTTTCGTACAATTCTCTCAGTAAACCAAAGTCGACCATTCTCCTTCCCTACCCCACTCCACACATGCTCGTTCCACTTCATATCGCTTTACAGCGCAGCTCCCAGATATTTAAACGACGTGAATGTGTCAAGCCAGTACACTACTAATGCTGTATCCGAACATTATGGGTTAGTTATTCCCACTCATCCGCATTAAGTTATATTTTCCTACATTTAGAGCTAGCTGACATCCATCACATCCACTAGAAATTTTGTCTGTCATCTTTTATCCTCCTATAGTCACTCAACTTTGACAACTTACTGTACACCACTGCATCATCAGCAAACAACTGCAGACTGCTGCCCACCCTGTTCGACAAATCATTTATGTATATAGAGAATAATACCGGTACTATCACACTTCCATGGGGTACTCCTGACGGTACCCTTGTCCCTAATGAACATTCGGCATCGAGGACTACATACTTCGTTCTATTGCTTAAGAAGTCTTCGGGTCACTCACATATCTGTGAACTTATTCCATGTGCTCCTACCTTCGGTAACAGACTGCCATGGGGCAACGTGTCAAACGCTTTTCGGAAATTTAGAAATATGGGGTCTGTCTGTTGCTCTTCATCCATAGTTCGCAGTACATCATGTAAGAAAAAGGCAATCTAAGTTTCGCAATAGCGTTTCAATTGAACGGACTATCCTATTTCTATAAGGTAGTATTAATTGTTGGGTAACTGGTTAAGGCCGTCCTTTAATTTCAGTTTCCTAGAGATATAAAATAATTGTAGTTGTATTTTTGTAGAATTAGCATTTTTGAAAAAAATAGTTGTAAGTGCCACAAACGAAGACACTGACGGAAAAGTATCAGAATACCCAGAGCGAGTTGTCCTACTTAAACGAATGTTGGTAGGCGTGTTTCTACATTTGAAAGATGATTTCTATTCAAATTTCGCGCCAGCCGCGTAAGAGTGGCGTTAGTAGCACCACTATGAGGATGCAAGTCAAGTTCACTTCAAATATGCGCTGTGATGTTCGTGCGCGCTCGTTACCTTTGAGACTGGACGTGGTGAGTTGATGTTAGCCAAGAATGCTTTTAAGGCCACAAAGAAGCCATTATCAGCACCTCACTGAGTTTGAACGAGATCGTGCAATAGGGCTACGAGTAGCTGGATATTCCTCCAGAGGTACTGCTGAGACGGCAGGAATGTAGCCAGTGTTTATAACTGCTGGCAACGGTGGTCACGAGGATGTCCAACCGCAAGAAGACCGGACTCCGGACGGCCATGTGGGACTGCCGAGAGGGGCGTGAACTCTGGCGCACCGTACTGCATCTGCAGCAGCAATTTGAGCAACAGTTGGCACCACAGTCACTCAGCGAATTGTTACAAATCGGTCACTTCAAGGACAGAACCGAGTAAGGGGTCCTGTAGAGTGCATTCCACTGAACCCAAACCACCGCCATTTGAGTCTTCAGTCAAGCAAGAGCTCACTGGACGACAGTGTGGATGGCTGTTGTGTTTTCTGATCTGCCTCGGTACCAGTGATGGACGTGTGTCGGTCAAAAGGAGGGCAACTGAGGGCGTGAAACTAATCTCTCAGCGTGCTAGACGCAATGGACCTACACCAGAGCTATGGTCTGGAGTAGGATTTCGTGTGACAGGAGAAGCACTCTGGTGACTGTACCACGCACCCTCATTGCAAAACTGTACGTCACTCTGATGATTCGAGCGGTTGTGCTGCCATTCATAAACAGCATTCCAGAGTGTGTTTTCCAACATGATATCGCTCGCTCACAAACCGCTCCTGTCACCCAACATGGTCTACAGGGTGCCTTCATCTGCTTGATCACCAGACCTGTTTCCAATCGAGCACATAAGGGACATCATCGGACGACAATTCCTGCGTTATCCACTAACCCCATTAACCGTGCCTGTATTCACAGACCAAGTGCAACAGGCTTGGAAATCCATCGCACAAACTGACATCCAACACCTGTAAAACACAATCAATGCACGTTTGCATATTTGCATTCAACATTGCGGCGGTTACACCAGTTATTAATGTACTAGCATTTCACATTCGCAATGGCTTATCTCGCGCTTACATTAACCTGTGGCCTAGCGATGTTAATCTCTTAAACATGTTACTTAGACAAATGTATTCTCGTTATTTCATTACTCTACATTAATTATATTTTGGGGTTCCTATTTTTCCCCTCAGTGTATTTATTATCATCCACAAAAATTCGTCTGTGTCGTCTGTCTTTGCTTTCAAGAAAATAGGCTGTAATGTGAAGAGCAAATAAATGAATATTCTCAGTTTGTGGCGATTTCTTGAAAGAAGTGTATTTTCTTCCATAATGTCAAATTGGCCGAACTTAGAATAACCGGTGGAGTATCATAATGGCCGACGTTAGCGATATTGGCCTGTACGTTTTTGCAAATGTTCTTTATTGCGTTTCCGTCGGGCTAGGTGGTCTAGTAGTAAAGTAGGAGCCGGGAGAGAATCCCAGCCATACACGTGAAATTTTGCAGTTTGCTTTATGTTAGCCTTCATTTCTCAGTGATGCAAAGGTACTCTTGAAATGACACGTGGTTCGGATTCCACCTTAAACTGTAGGTCACCTTTCCCCAGTATGATTGCTGCGGTGAGACATGGGCCGTGGAAGCCGTCTAAGTGGTGTTCAAGTGAAAGAACTTGCGAACTGGCAACTCAGCATTCATCTTCCTTTTCTTGCGGGACTCTGTCCTCCCCGAGTGGTTGTTGATGATAATCAGCAATGTCAATTAACTTACTGCGATGTAACCGGGTGACGTTGCCGATAAATGAAGATATTTCGACAGAAGCGTACCCTGTCAGTTTCAAGACTAGACTGCTGCAAGTAAGCGCTGCGAAAGGGAATATAACACTTCGGATCTCAGACAGATTCCGGAAAGATAACACTCACACACATTGTAAATACTAGTCTCTTCTCAGACCAAAGATGACCGATGTTAGTTCTTATCGATACCGAAATTAACTCAGTCCCTGTGTTTATTTGACAAAGGAGAGGAAGATTCCATGCAGACTTTAAACAAAAAGCACCTTTTATAAGGTTACTTGTTAATTTAATTCCAACAGCTTCCTTAATAACTCTATCCAAATAGCTGGATGTACATGCCAGAATCTGCGTGGGCCAAGGCAATGTCATGCAGTGGCGTATTTGCTCAGCTGTTGGAAGCGTGTATATTGCTTACGCTGAGTCCTGATAGTGCGACCAATATACGACATGCCACAACTGCAAGGAATACGCTAGACACCCGGCTTACAAGAAACTAATGCCACCCTTGGCGTAACCTAAAACACTTTGTTTTTAGATGGTGGTCGAAAACCCCACCTCACATTTCCAAAAAATACGACCAACCTGTTCGAAATGTTCCCTGGGTGAGGCAGATGGGCCGGAGACTTTTCTGCCACCTCGACATTATCATCAGTCACCTAGTGCACTCACAGCTGATCGACAGCGCTACGCCGTGCGTTCGACCATTATCTAAGATCAGGATCCTTTTCCGTCCCATAAAGGAAGACCCCGATTAGTATCTGCCGGGTATCTACCGTATTCCTTGTGATTATGGCGTGTCATATATTAGTCAGAGTATCAGGACTGCTGCACTGAGCATAAGCGTCACACACTCTTACCACAGCCGAGTAAATCCGCCAATGTAGAACATGGTCAGGAGTATAATAACACGGAGATCCTGGCTGTTGGGATGATGTTACTAAGGAGACTATTAGAATTAAATTAGCAAGTAACCTTGTAAACAGAGACTGCGGTTTTTGTTTAAATTCTGCATGGACTCCTCCTCTCTCTCTATCGTCAAAAACACAGAGGCAGAATAAATGCTCCATCACCTGTTGGTTATTAATTTCATTATCGATAGCTTCTAACGTCGGTCATCTTGGGTCTGTGTAGGTGTTAGTGTTTACTCTGCGTGTGAGTGTTATCTTTCCGGAGTTTCTCTGGAAACCGAGTTATATTCCCTTTCAGAGCACTTCCTTGCTGCAGTTATACCTTGAAAATGATAGGTCGTCCTCATATCGAAATATCGGTGGTTGTCGACGGCGTCACCCGGCTGCAATCCAATAAGTTATGTGAACATTCTATACGCAGGGAGAAACTCAAGTATCACACAAGCGAGGATGTTAGGAACACGCTTAAAACATTTACATCATTGTTACTCACAAATTCTGAATAAAAGGCAACACATTTCATCAGAACGTGAGTAATGTTTTTTCTTCATCACGTCGAAATAATAAACCACTGCGGATCTGGCGATATGCACAAAAAATCATATCCTAATTACTCTGGATTCTGAACGTTGAATGCCATCACAGGTAACTAAAACCTCGACAATGGAAGTTTGCCCTGTGTGAGTGTTAGCGACCTGGCATTTCAGACGTTGTGCACGATGTGCGCTGATGGCATTCATGAGGAGGCACATTATTTGGGCGCATGCAGATGCCAGCGTGGCTGGGACAAGAGGACAGTCGCTGTGACGAGCCACGGCCGCCAGGTGGTGGCAGCAAATCAGTGCCTGTGCTGGGGGTGAGGCGCGGTCCAGAAGGGAATGCACCGATGCTAGCGCAGAGACGAGTGGGTGGGGACGTGTTCGGAATTTCAATGCACCGTATAATTTGACAGCGATTTGCTCTCCTGCCGCTGGACAGTGTAATGGGATGCCAAATAGTGGACTGCATCCAGCACTGCCATCGCTGCAGAACTAACAAACGAGACCCTGGACAGCGGCAAGCCTCTGTCTGATGTCATTTCTTTATGGTTTGTGGTTCCTTCGTATCTTATACGAAGAAATCAACAGGATCTAAACACCAAGATGTGTTAAATATGCGTGCGTGCTCTCATGCCTTGAAAGGCATTTCAAAAATAGCACGTTGTGGCCTTTGCACGAAGCTGAGGCTGCAACTGTATTGAATCGTAGTAATTACCAAGACTTTTGTCATAGTTCTGTGGGATAATGTATCTACGTTTCTCGCAAGCAATCACGAATTTGTTACATATAATACCTGAATCAGTACCCTTCCCCCCCTCTTCCCTATCCACTCCCCCACCTTCCCTATTTCATTTCCAAACTGTACAGAGGAAGCAAGGTGGAAGACACTGTTCTCTTCTAAGTCTGAATTGCTTTCAATTCACCGTCATGGTTATCCGTTGTCACAGGATCCATTGCCCCTGCTTTTTATTGTAAATGCGTTCACCACGTCTGACATGGTAGGGAAATTCGAGCGTGATATATTCTATTTTTTTATGTGGGCCGTGCCCTAATTTCGATACTGATATATATGTGAGGTAGGAACGTCTGACTGCTGTCTGAGGTCTATCTTTTGCCACTTACCTTCACCTGAGTTATCTTTAGTTGTGACTGCACTTCTTGTATTAGACATTACTGTGTATTTTTACACCAAAAATATGCCATCGCTATTGGTTCCCCGCCCATCTTTCCAGTATGTACTTCGTTGTTAATTATTTCTGATTCCAGACAAGGATTTTTATCAAGGAAAAAGTTACACTTACATAATGAGACAAATAAATTTAATCTATTATTAAGTGCTCCCGTGGCTATGATAAATCATCAAGTAGGAATAGAAGATTGGTCATCCGTATTCTAGTGTAGTACCCGCAAGTAAACCTACCCAAGGGATACACTTCGAGCAAGAAGGAGACATATTTTTTCTACATGACCATACGGCCGTTAAGGGTGTGAATCACGTTGAAACAGTAACGAATGCAAAAAAGTCCAGATAAAAGTTCTATGGTTTTTTAATATACGTTACAATGGTGCACAAAAATCTGTCGAAAACGTCCTTTCTTTTAGAAATCCTCTCCCCGCCCCGTTTTGTTTTTAATCCCGACATTTGAATAATGGAATAACGTTAATATAAAATTCAATCACAAATGATGAAGTGGTATTCCAAAGACACATTTATCAGAAATAAGCCATACGCGCACCCGATATGTGTCCCACCCACCCATACACACACACACACACACACACACACACACACACACACACACACACACACACACACACGTGTGTGTCTGTATGTGTGTGTGTGTGTGTGTGTTTGTGTGTGTGTATATATATACTTTGTTCTACTTTGATGGAAAGCGAAATTTCTTCCTGTGAATTTGTGTTTTCTTTTCGAATTTGGTGTATTTTTTTTTCAAGTTGTAATCTTTTCAGATAAAATGGTTCAAATGGCTGTAAGCACTATGGGACTTGAGGTCATCAGTCCCTTAGACCTAGAACTACTTAAATCTAACGAACCTAAGGACATCAGACACATACACGCCCCAGGCAGGATTCGAACCTGCGACCGTAGCAGCAGCGCAGTTCCGGACTGAAGCGCCTAGAACCACTTGGCCACAGCGTCCGGCAATCCCTTCAGATTTAATTATATTATTTTGAAATTGGTTATACAATATTGTTACAGCATATTGTAAGTCTGTACAATAACGAGGAAGTGTACAATTGTTTGCATCAGAAAATGATGAAACCACTTTGATTTTGCGCACCTAGCTCAAACGACAATTGCAGTTTCAGGATAAGAGCCACAAACATGGTGGCAGTTTTTAAAGCAAAAGTGAACAGATATCTCACATTTAGGTGCTTTCTGTTCACTGCAACCCCTCACGTACCATGATTATTTAATGAGGTTGACAGATCTAGAAGAAGAAAACTGATAGTGAGTGTGGGACTGAATTTTTAAAATATTATTTCTTAAATGCAAGTTATCATCGTAATTATATAATTAATCTGAAAAACGTTTCAAGAAATTTTTCCGTGGTTGAAATGTATACGTACGTCTAATGGCTGAGTCATACTGGTCGCTCCGGCAGGAATCGTTAATATGTTCACCTCTTTTCCATCAGTGGAGTTAAATATTTTTTTGTTTTGCCCATTCCATGAGTCTAAACACAAGACAGATTTTTCATTCTTATTAGGTGTATAAAACTGTTCAAACCATTTCCTTACGAGCTCCGATGTCTGTTTACCGAAGGTAGAAGCGAACACAAAGATATTATCTGTTCTGTGTTAATCTTTTTCAACTTTTTTCCCGAAATTGCCACCTATCATTTCAAAACTATTGGCAACAGGGACATTAAAGTGTCTCTTGCAGATATAAGGGGCTGTGTCGTATGTGTTAAGACAGTTGCGGACTGCTAGAATTTCAACTTCTGATACCCTGTTAGTGGTAATGTCCGTCGTTCATGCATTTCCAAATTGAAATCAGACTGATCAGAGTTGTACACCTTGGCCTCCCCAGTCAGTAAAATTTTCGATTTCACAGTCCCCACAAATTCGTAATCTTTCTGTCTGAATGCTTCTTTATTTGTTATTTTCGCTTGAGTGATGAATTTATTGACTTTTATTGCAAGATACGGGTGTCTTACTTTGAAATTATAAAATCATCTTGAGGAAGTCTTGAACAAATGCTGAGATAAATTCCCATCATCCCTCTCATGTAAAGCCCACTCTTTATATGCAGTACATGTATAGATACTGATTTGTCCACGGAAGTTTGAAATGTGTCTAATACATACATGGAAATACCCAATAACATTGCATTTTCCGTCGCACATGCAGCAATTTGGCTTCGTATTTATACATATTTTGTCTTTTTGTGACCTTCCTGTATCTATGTTTTGCAGTTTCAAATTTGTTAATATCAGATTGTCGAGATGAAAAACTAAATAGTTGGTGGAGGGAGAGAAATTCGAGGAAAAGACTTTTTCGACAAATCTGGGTGCACTATCGTAACATAAATTAAAACCCATAGCATTTTTATTTGAAGCTTTTTTATACCTTTTACCGTTTTAACGTCATTCATTTCAGAAATATTAAACTCAGTTGCTTTCAAATGGCTGTTTCTCCCCCTGACGGCCGTATAGGCTCGTATAAAGAAATGTGTCTCTTATTTTGCTCCACACTACAACACATTCAAAGCTGATCAAAAACGAAGGGTATCCGTTGGGTAGGATTACATGTCAATCACGTATGCGATGTTTCTTTCAGATGTTACCACTTTCATAATAGACTGAAATACTCGATAGTGAAACCAGTTTATAAGAAGACGGAAGGACGTAATGTTGACAAATACCAAATAAAATCTTTGCTACCAGTGCTTCGGAAAGTTTCGAGAATTCAGTAATGGTACCAAAAATTTTTCCTTTCATACTCGCAGCTTGGATTCGCGACAGTAGATTTCACAGAAAATGCAATTTATCCATTTATGTGCGACGCACTAGGATGGCTAAACGAGAAAGTGAGGACAGAAGGCACTTTCTGAAAAGTAAGAAAATCACTTGTTGGTATGGACTATGCAATTCTTTCGAATTTGTTGGAATGTAGTGGGATTAGGTAGAAAGGTGAACAGCAGTTTACGTCATATGTCGAATGTGGGAAGCAGAAGGGTTTCGTCCAGGGCCAACAAGTAGAGAAGAAGTATGGGCATGTCTCAGGGCTCTGTTATGAACCCGTTACTTTTCCTCATATCTGTCAATTATCTACCAATGAACACAGCTGGTGATCTGAATAATTTTTCATTGCAGATGATACAAGTGTTATTGTGAAAGATATGGAACGTAGCATGCGGCATCCAGATTAACGCTAAACTCCAACGAAACTTTATGCTTGCACTTACATTCTAACACGGAACACATATAAAAGAGAAACTTGAACTTCCATAGGTGATCAAACGATCAATCAAGTCGACCAATTAAGTTATTAGGATTTAAGGGTTGACTTCTTCATAAAATGACATAATTATTCTTATTACAGGTTTGAGTTGCAGTCTCACTAATTAGAATTTCTACGATCGCCGGACAAGGAAACAACAGACTTCGATATTTACAAGATAGAGATTGATCATCTGATAGGACATATATTAAATACGAGACCGCTGATAAAATGTTAGTTAAGAGCCATAATGCTACATCAATTATCTGGGCTTATTGCTACGAAATATTAATACACAAATACAAACTTCTTATGACAGAAGCAAATAGAGACTGTATACTGCCATTCTAAATAAAACACCGTTATTTTTGGTGACTTATCAACTAAATAACTGTACAGCGTCTACTAGATTACGCTAATACGTTCCTCTCCACACTCTGAGAGAACAGAAGAACAATAATTATTGAAGCTTTTGTCTCTTGTTTTAGAAATAAAAATTATCTGAGATACCGTCTCTTACGCCTCTCACATGTATATAAATTAATACTTTGTCGCCACTCGGCACATTTATTCCATGCACATTTTTCTTCGAAATGATATGTTATACTGCCCCCTAAACAATGAGGCTGAGTGTCTATTTGCCTCTAAGTTTGGTTTGCAATGTTCTTCAAAAACATACATACACTACTGGCCATTGAAATTACTACACCAAGAAGAAATGCAGATGATAAACGGATATTCATTGGACAAATATATTATACTACAACTGACATGTGATTACTTTTTCACGCAATTTGGGTGCATAGATCCTGAGAAATCAGTATCCAGAACAGCCACCTCTGGCCATAATAACGGCCTTGATTCGCCTGGGCATTGAGTCAAACAGAACTTGGATGGCGTGTACAGGTACATCTGCCCATGCAGCTTTAACACGATACCACAGTTCATCAAGAGTAGTGACTGGCGTATTGTGACGAACCAGTTGCTCGGCCACCTCTGACCAGACGTTTTCAATTGGTGAGAGATCTGGA
Source organism: Schistocerca nitens (assembly GCF_023898315.1). Taxonomy (NCBI): domain Eukaryota; kingdom Metazoa; phylum Arthropoda; class Insecta; order Orthoptera; family Acrididae; genus Schistocerca; species Schistocerca nitens. The sequence goes on from NC_064615.1 coordinate 709,600,355, forward strand.
GAATATGCTGGCCAGAGCAGCAGTCGAACATTTTCTGTATCCAGAAAGGCACGTACAGGACCTACAACAAGCGGTCGCGCATTATCCTGCTGAAATGTAGGGTTTCGCAGGGATCGAATGAAGGGTGGAACCACGGGTCGTACCACATGTGAAATGTAACATCCACTGTTCAAAGTGCCGTCAATGCGAACAAGAGGTGACCGAGACCTGTAACCAATGGCACCCCATACCATCAGGCAGGGTGATACGCCAGTATGGCGATGACGAATACATCCGTTCTTGCACCCAGGTTCGTCATCGAGTACATCATCGCAGGCGCTACTGTCTGTGATGCAGCGTCGAGGGTAACCGCAGCCATGGTCTCCGAGCTGATAGTCCATGCTGCTGCAAACGTCGTCGAACTGGTCGTGCAGATGGGTGTTGTCTTGAAAACGTCCCCATTTGTAGGCTCAGGGATCGAGACGTGGCTGCACGATCCGTTGCAGCCATGCAGGTAAGATGCGTGTCATCTCGACTGCTAGTCATACGAGGCCGTTGGGATCCAGCACGGCGTTCCGTATTACCCTCCTGAACCCACCGATCCCATATTCTGCTAACAGTCATTGGATCTTGACCAACGCGAGCAGCAATGTCGCGATACGATAAACCGCAATCGCTATAGGCTACAATCCGACCATTATCGAAGTCGGAAACGTGATGGTACGCATTTCTCCTCCTTACACGAGGCATCACAAGAACGTTTCACCAAGCAACACCGGTCAGCTGCTGTTCGTGTATGAGAAATCGGTTGGAAACTTTCCTCATGTCAGCACGTTGTAGGTGTCGCCACCGGCGCCAACCTTGTGTGAATGCTCTGGAAAGCTAATCATTTGCATAGCACAGCACTTTCTTCCTGTCGGTTAAATTTCGCGTCTGTAGCACGACATCTTTGTGGTGTAGCAATTTTAATGGTCATTAGTGTATATCAGTTTTTCTTTACATTTTTATACAATAATCAAATTTAAAATCTCTCGCCGTGCTTCTTGGCGCATTATGTTAGTCTCATTGCGATCAGAATACGTCACAGCCAACGTCACGGAACGTTCATATTTCAACAGTCTTGCTTATTAACAGTAGCTCGCTGTATGCCAGTCTTTCCACGGAAGAGTTTGCAACGCTTTAATACTTTCTCAGAAGTAATTAGATGTTCAACTTGTTACATCAAGAACATCAATAGAAGAGAAAATCATACACTTTAACATAGAAATAACAAAGCAAATATATAACAGGTATTACAATAAATACAGTTCTATTTTACATACAAAATAAATGTTGCTTATAGTTATTTACTGATGACCTCAGTGTAACGATTTTTAACGTCTTTGCAGATTGTACATCGTGTACAGTGTTATAAGTGCCCAGACGCACTTAATATCGATCTAATGTTAATGTTTCTAAGGTTAATGTTTGTAAGGTAAACTTTTTATTCGATTTCATTCTTAAGAGAGTATTTTCTCATAATCTATGTCCATTCTATGCTTTACATAGAATGTTAGTTTCTTTACGATGCTCCTTCTTTCATATGATTTCTTTTCTTAATTACTACTGAAACCTGAAAGAAAAGATTAGGCCCAGCACAAGCTGCGCAACAACACATGAGCTGAAGCGCATGTCTATGAATCAAATACTATCGTTAATGTAACAATTAAAATTGCTATAAATCGAACTACAAGATAGAGCACTTGACATGTTTGTGGACAATAATCTCTTTTCCAATGTTGTGCAATGATTTCGTCATTTTATGGCTTATAGTTTCACATATCTTGAGAAAAGGTCATACAGAGCGAGTACGTGTTTCACACCGGCTCTACTTTTAAGATATGGTCCACCTATGTCCGTCGCAACAATTTCTTTAGGTTTCCTAAAAATAGTAGGACGCAGTTCTACTTTAAACCTCTATTCTCCAGCTTTGCCTTTTGAGAGATAGTGCATGTTTTGATACGTTTGTGAATTTTCCTCCCCATGTTCGTGAAATAACAGTAAGTGTTTAGTTTCTGCATAAATTTTTTGTGACGGAATGCCCCCAAGTAAAATGTGTATGCTAAATTATATTTGCTTCTGAGCCTTTTGGAATAAAAACGCACCACTGATTACTGTCTGAATGTCGAAGACAGTATAAAACGTACTGATATAGTTTATAATGGTTCCGATAGTATGGTCAGGGTTGTTCAAATTTGTCGCTCTTACTTTGTTCCTCCTGCTGTCAGCCTTCTGCAGTGTTGGGCCTTCTGCAGTGTTGACATATTCCTACACAAGTCTATTTAATATTAACGGTGGTGTTTTTCCAGCACCAACATGATGCGATGATCGTTCATCGCATATCTTAAAGTACAGCTTGCACGTGTTCCCTTACATTAGCACAAATCGCAATTCCCGTTCATTTTCAGCTACCACAGCAATATCATCAGTTAGTCGTACTGTGTTAATTTTCTCTCCTTGATGAAGAATAACAATCCCTGATGTATGCCAAATCCAACTGAGGCTACTACAGAATATGGTGCCAATACAAACTTCGAAAGATGAGCTCATTTGCATTTTGAATGTGCTTCTCCGATCTGTGTACACACGATGTACAATTATTTCGCAGTTTGTTTATACGCACCAGCCGCTCGGAGGCACTGTAGTAGCGGAGATGCAGAGGAACAGCGGGAGTTTCGTGACTCATTATCTGGGACTCTGGTTAAACCCTCATCCTCCTCCTGTACTTTCTTCCTTTGGCACACACTATCAACACCGACCACAGAGTCAATGGAACTTCTTGGCGAAAGCTTGGAATGGAATACTATCACCAATTAATTTTATTGTACTTTCTGCTATATACATTTGTCCTTCCATGTAGTGAATAAATCCCGGGCTGCTCCCCCCCTGTCGGACGTTCGAGTCCTTCCTCGGCCATGGGTGTGTGTGTTGTCCTTAGCGTAATTTAGAATTAGACTAAGTAGTGCTTAAGCTCAGGGATCGCTGACCTCAGCAGTTTGGTCCCATAGGAACTTACCACAAATTTCCAACTCCAATTAATCAGGTCGTTGTTTCACAATATTAAATTTCACGCTGTAGCGTCTGAGTCAAAAATCATTTGCAACAGAGGCTTTCATGAAACCGAATAAATAGTGTCTCTTTTCTACTTGTAGAATAGTGTGTGTGCTATACCAGAGATGCCGAAAGCTTAATTTACATCTTGAAACTTTGAATCTGTGATACATTTACTCCCAAATTCTAATTACGTAAAGAAACACAAATTAATTTTCATTTGTCCTTGAGATATTGTTGTGTACGACGTGATTAGTTACAACAAACTATAATTCACCATTATTGTACGATGAGGTTAAGATTAATAAATGTTAATGTGATTGAAGTGCTAGGAAAAAAAACAATCTAATTTGCTATCGTGTTCCGAACACTTTGTAACTATTGCTTACAGATCTTTTGTAACTTTAAGATCTGGGGATGCAAAGATTTGCCTGCTTCTTTCGCTTCCGCTAAGCTAGAATTTCATATGTGAAGTGATTACATATTCTGGTAACAGTCGAAGGAACGCTGAACTCTAACCTTCCTGCTACACCTCTTTCCTTTGCCACGCACTATGAGCATCGATCGCAAAATCTTCGGAATACCTTGCCAATAGCTTTGACTGGGATGTTATTAAGAATTAGTTGTCTTTAATTTGCTGCTAATTACATTTGTCCTGCCAGATAGTAGTAAGACAGGTCGTGTTTTCACAATATAAAATTGTATATGCACATAAAATAAAGCTTATTTAGTTTCTTGCTCTTATAACAAAGCTTCAGCTTTGTGAAATTGAAACCTTGAAGTTAATTAAGAAACGGAAACGTCTAAAATTGCCAACTCAGTTATTAAGAAGACACGCAAATTGTATGACTTTAGCACCGATGTCGTTCAGGAGAGAGCCCCTCAGAAAGACTTTTAGCCTCTCGCTCCTGGGTAACAGAGCTATAGAGCCGTACCGAGGTGATGTTGCCTCTTTGATAGCTCTGCTAAAGCTCCACCCATCCCCTACATCTAACATCAAGAAATATTTTTTGCAGATTTATCAAATTATAATTTTGTAAATAGATGTAATGAAAATGTAGCATTACTGGAGCACAAAAAAGGCGAATATGCGTCTTTTTAAAAGACTCTTACAGAAAAACAGGGTACCAGCTGCCACGTTCCGCCTTCTTCGGCACTTTTTAACAATTTCCCAAGAATTGTAGTAAGCGAAAATATTCAAACCCTTTTTAACATACAACTTACTTCTCACTAGCACAAAGTCCCTTAACTAGTCTCTCACACACACTAGTTCATCGCTGTAAGTCGCTATAGCTATCCACCCCCACTCGCTCATTCCCATTCACTCATTGAGTCAACCTTATTGTCACTGTCTCTTTGTGTCTCTCTAACTCTGACTGTCTCCTGTCTTACAGCAGCAGTCTCCTCCGTTCTGTCCTCCTACGACTGTCTCCTATCACTGCCAATATCCCTCTTGCTCTCTCTTTCTTCTACTATCTCATTCATTCCTTCCACAGCTGCTTCGTCTTTCCACTGTTACTACTCTCTCTCTTCCTCGCAGACTCTGTCTCTCATTATCACTAGCTATCACCCACTTCTATTCCCTCCTTCTCTTTTTCCTTCTCCCACTGGCACTATCTCGTTCGCTCTTTTCCTAGCAGCTGTCACTATCAACTAGGTTCCACTGTCGTTGTGTCCCTGTCTTTCTTTCACACTCCCATTGTCACCTTCACTGTTTCTATACCACAAAAACTTTCCATCTCTTTCCTACAGCCACTGTTCCTCCTCACTCATCATAACAAATTGCGAATATGTTCGCATTCCAAAGTTTTGGGAACATTTTTGAAGCTGCTGAGGAATGCAGAATAAGGCAGCTGGTGCCCTACTATTCAATGAGTCACATTCGCCTTTTTGTGCTCTTATAGGATCATTTAGGCGCTGGTTCCCTCCTTGTCCCTGCTAGAGCAGGGCGTATCGCTCTTATCCAGGGCCGGCCAGAAATTCTGCACACGTGCTGTGCTCCTGTACATGTGCAACTTTCGGGTCACAGCGTGCACGACGCAGCCGTCAGCGTTCATGTAGTGCATGTTTCTAAGCACAAATGTCGCTTTATCCACTTGCTGGGATACTCTCTACCGGCGCATTCTAGTGCTCTTTCCACAGCTTGCAAGCCAACCATGGGAAGGTAATTCGCATATTAAACATCTAAAATACTGTCACAGTATACTCATTGAGACGTCTACTTTTATGTTAACAGTTTAACCCAGTAAGACAATTAATGCAGTTAACAATCGTGCGTTTTTATTACGGCAGCTTGACTAACGGCACGTAAATACGCATAACGTTTTTGATGTAGTATTTAAGAAAGAGAGCACTTAGCGACTTCCAACGAACCTTATTCATGATTTCAAATAACATTAAACTAATGCAAGGTTTCCTATAACTAATTTTCGGTGCCCTCAGTTACACCCACATAATTTCTGTCTCACTATCCTCTGAACAGAATGATAACCGCAGACCTATCGATGATCACCTGTTATTTCAATGCCATTATTGCTATATATTTCATCAGTTCCGTCTGAAATCTTCATAATAATCTACAATTAGATCAGGGCTTAACAACTGGCCGGTTTTGAGCGCGAGTACTCGCGCCTGCTCACGCACATGCTCGCGAGCAGGTGCAAGGTCGCGGAGTAGGGAGGGAGGGGAGGGAGGTGAAATGCGCGCGCACGTTTGAATGTGATCTCGGGTTCTTAGCAGATTTAACTAGCCATCTGAATGCTTTGAACATTTTACTACAAGGTACAGATCTGCTAATTACTCATTTCATAGATCGAATACGAGATTTTAAAATGAAATTGACACTTTGGGTGTGTCAGCTGGAAACAGGAAACCTAGCTCATTTTCCTAAATTATCATCCATGCAAGATGTTCACAAAGACTGTGAACGTTATTCACATAGTTTAGTTGATCAGCGCTTTCAAGATCTGACAGCACTAGACAGTGATTTTGATCTGTTCTCTCCATATTCAGCGAATATTTAAGAGATTCGTCCTGAGCTGCAGCAAGAAATTATTGACCTGCAGTGTGACAGAGAATACAGAGACAAATTTCAGAACGAGAAAAACATTTTGGAATTCTACAGACACTTCCCTCAGGATAGATTTCCTCGTTTGCACAAACTGGCGGCTACAATAATATCGATGTTCGGTTCCACGTATGTTTGTGAACAACTATTCTCTGCAATGAAATGTAACAAGACGCGCCTGAGAAACGCGTTGTCTGATCGAAATTTAAACTGCACGCTGCGCCTAAAATGCACAAGAACAATTACTCCGAACATAGACGCAATTGTAAAGGGCAAAAAGTACAAGATAACCGAGAATCCCACACTTCAGTGACACCTTTTATTGTGTAACAGTTCACAAGTTAATGCGAATGTAGAGGCATACACTAAGCTAATAAAATTATGTGGCCGGCCGCGGTGGTCTAGCGGTTCTGGCGCTGCAGTCCGGAACCGCGGGACTGCTACCGTCGCAGGTTCGAATCCTGCCTCGGGCATGGGTGTGTGTGATGTCCTTAGGTTAGTTAGGTTTAAGTAGTTCTAAGTTCTCGGGGACTTATGACCTAAGATGTTGAGTCCCATAGTGCTCAGAGCCATTTGAGCCAAAATTATGTGGCATGTGTACATTCTCCTTTATTTGTTTCATTTATGTCAGTAATAATTCGTGAGTGATATCCCTGCAGGTGGCCGCGGATTTACATTGACTGGCGGCAGCTGTTGTGTGCCCCACGTGACTCTCCCCACTCTCCGCTCTGGTCTGGTAGTGGGGGTAGCGTGCTCGCGCTGCTCCGTGCTCGCGCCTTGCTGCTCACAGCTTGCTCCGCGAGCACGTATGTTGTGAAGCCCTGAATTAGATAAATGTTATGTTTTATCGACTTCAGCTGAGCGTAGCCCTTCACACATTAAAAAAAACCAAAATGTTAAGTATACATTGGAACAATCCGTTGAATGACCAATTTTCCTGATAATAATGTAACATGGAGCAGAATGAGGCAACAATGCACAGTTAGTAAACAATAATTTTTAATTATGAAAGGAATAAATCCAAACACGTTTAACACTGTTTTTTTTTCTTTATTGTTATTTTAAAACCTGTACAACAGGCAGGCTGTCAGCAGCATTCTACGCTGCTCTTCAGCCATAGAATACACAATGACAAAAAACAAAAAGTATACACATAAGCTACAGAACGGTGGGCAATAAAACAGTAGACACATAAAGACAAACACGGAGCCGTTCACACTCGACGATAATCCACTCTGCGAACTGTTGACCGACGCACAAACACGGAAGATGGCGATGGCACAGGTGAACGATGGAGTGCAACGGTGAACACTGATCACTAAACACGACGGCACACACGAGACACTGATGGCGCGAAAGTCCACGTAGCATGTGCGAGTCCAGGGACCTGCCAAGAGGGGAAGAAGGGTGAGGGGGGGTTGGAGAGGGGAGAACAACGATGCCAATAGCTGAGGAGATGGCAGGAGGAGTAGAGGGACAGGAGAGGGGAAGCCCAGGGGAGGAGTGGGGAGAAATGGAGGTGGAAGGGAGGCTGCCCATAGGAACAAACATAGGAAGAGGGAGGGAGGATCAAAGTTGGTAGGAGAGGGTAAGGAGGGTGAAGAGATGGAGACCAGGGGGACGTGGGATACAGGTGGGGCAACGGAATGAGGTTGTACTGGATCTGCCTGGGGTAGGGGAGATGGATGTGATAGGCGAGGTGGAGAGCATGGCGTTCAAGGATCTGAAGGGATTTGTAAAAGGTAGGGGGGGGGGGGGGGCGGAGATCCAGGCAGGATGGGCGTAACAGAGGATAGGGCGGATGAGGGATTTATAGGTGTGGAGGATGGTGGAGGGGTCCAGACCCCATGTACAGCCGGAAAGGAGCTTGAGGAGACAGAGTCAGGAGTGTGCCTTGGCTTGGATTGTCCGGAGATGGGGGGTCCAGGAGAGGCGACGGTCGAGGGTGACGCCAAGGTACTTAAGGGTGGGGGTGAGGGCGATAGGAGGGCCATCGATGGTGAGATAGAAATCAAGGAGATGGAAGGAAGGGGTGGTTTTGCCTACAATGATCGCCCGGGTTTTGGAGGGATTGACCTTGAGCAACCACTGGTTGCACCAAGTGGTCAAGTGGTGAACTGGTGAAGATGGGATTGGAGAAGGAACGCTGCTGGGTGGGGGCGAGGGCAAGGAAGGCGGTGTCATCGGCAAACTGGAGAAGGTGGACGGGGGGTGACGGCGGCGGCATGTCCGCCGTATACAAAAGGTACAGAAGGGGGGAGAGGACGGATCCTTGGGGCACGTCAGAGGAGGGAAATAAGGTGTAGGAATCCATGTTATGGATGGTGATGTAGGAAGGACGGTGGGAGAGAAAGGAGCCGATGAGACGGACGTAGTTAATGGGAAGTGCGAAGGTTTGGAGCTTGAAGAGGAGACCGGAATGCCATATGCAGTCATAGGCTAGTTCGAGGTCCAAGGAGAGGAAGATTGCAGAGTGACGGGAATTTAGCTGTTCAGAAAGGAGATGAGTGGGGTGGAGGAGAAGGTCATCGGAAGACCAGGACGATCAAAAGCCACACTGGGTAACGGGAAGGAGGCAGTTCTGGCGGAGATGCTGGTGGATGCGTCGGGTGAGGATGGATTCCAGGACCTTACTGAAGACCGAGGTAAGGCTGATGGGACAGTAGGAGGAGACGGCAGACGGCGGTTTACCGGGTTTAAGGAACATCAGGATACGGGAGGTTTTCCACAGGTCGGGGTAGTAGCCCGTGGACAGGACTACATTGTAGAGCCTGGCCAGGGTGGAGAGGAAAGAGACAGGAGATTCACGAAGGTGGCGGTAGGTGACACGATCGTGACCAGGAGCAGTGTTGCGTTTTGTGCGGAGTGTACCAACGAGATCCTATGTAGTGATGGGGGCATCGAGTTCCGTGAGTGCAATTTTGTCCAAGTACTGGAAACCAGGTGCGAGGGGACGGACAGAGGTGTCAGTTCGATCGTGGACATCCGGGTAGAGGGAGTAATTGAACTGGGGATCGTTGGGGATGACATCGGAAAGGTAGCAGGCAAAGTGATTGGCCTTACTAAGGGTGTCAGGGAAGGGGTGATCATCACGGAGAAGAGGATAGTAGGGGGAGGGTTTAGTTCCGGTAAGGCGACGGAAGGCTGACCAGAACTTGGACGAGTTTATAGGTAGGGTAGCATTTAAATGGGTGCATGTCTGTCGCCAGTCCCGGCGTTTCTTAGCACCGAGCAATTTTGGGATGTGTCGCTGGAGTTGACGGTGGCGTCGTAGTGTGTCCGGGTCACGCGTGTGGAGGAAGGCACGGTAGAGACGGTGGGATTCACGGAGGAGGAGGACGGCGTGTGGGGGTAAGGTAGGATGGTGGGGGTGGATGGCGACAGTAGGGATGTGGGCATCCACGGCCTCAGACAAGGTCTGCTGGAGAAAGGAGGCAGCATGGGTAACATTATCAGGGTGGTGGTAGGTGAAGGGGTGGTCTTCGACCTGGGTGGAGAGGGTATCCCGGTAGGCATTCCAGTTGGCCCAGGAATAATCATGGACGTACTTCAGGGGAGGGTCATTACGAGGTTCGTGGAGGGGGCGACGGCCATCTGAAATGGTGAGGAGGACAGGGAGATGGTCGCTACCAATGGGGTCCAGGACATCCATCGCTATGCAGCCTAGGAGGTTGGGGGAGGAGAGGATGGCATCGGGAGTGGAGTTGGATTTGGGGTGGGTGTGCTGGGGAATGGGGACGAGGTCGCCTTGGAGGTTGGAGAGGAACCGATGCCACCGCCATAACTGGGTGGCGGAGCGACTATGGATGTTGAGGTCGGCGGCGATCACGTAAGAGGAGAAGGTACGATCAATGTGGGAGAGGAAGTCGAAAGGAATAGGGGCGTTAGGGCGGACATAGATGGTGGTGCAGGTGACGGTAAGGCTGGGGAAGAAGAGACTAAGGATCAGGTGTTCGGTGGGGTCGGGAAGGACAGGTTGGAGCCGAACTGGGATCTGGCAGTGGTGGCCAATGGCAACTCCGCCACGTGCAATCAGGAGGGGATTATCGGAGCGGTGGAGAAGGTAGGGCGAAGTGTGGACGGCATGGTGGGGTTGGAGGAAGGTTTCATTGAGGAGGAAGGCATCCACAAGGTGGGTTGCAAGGGTGTGCATGAAGAGGTTCTTGTGGGCGGGAAGGGAATGGATGTTGTTGAACAGGATACAGTGCTGTTGCGCCATGACAGGGATTTAGAGGTTTTGAGACGGGAGAAGGTGAAATGGGCCTGGTTGTGGGAGTAGGTGGCATACATTTTTAGGTGGAAGACGGAACGTCGGCGAGGGAGACCTGTTGGAGGGTGTGAGGGCGCTGGAAAGGGTGGACGTTTTGCAGGACAATGGTGAGGAACCTGATGATGTCCTCAGCAGTGAGGGGGCGAAGGGAATTGCCAGGAGGGGTGGGGGCGTCCAGAGCACGGACAGGGACGGTGAGTTCAGGAGTGGTCGGAGGTGGTCGGGCTTTACACTTTTGGGAGTAGGTGTGATGGGGGAGATTGCAGGTATTACAGGAGGGAGGGGATTGAAGGTTAGGGCACTGCCGGAGGAAGTGCGCTTGCCTACAATGCGGGCAGGTGGGGGCCTCGCAGCACTCGGCTGTTGGGTGCGCGTTATAGTGCAGACACCTCTGGCAGTGCAGGGATTGAGGAGGGGAATGGGAGGGGTCGACCTTATAGTGCGGGTTGAAGAGGAGGGCACCCTCCTTCAGGAGACGGCCAATGGAAGGGGCATCCTGGGAGAAAACCCACATAAGGCGGGTGGGGCCAGCTGAGTTAAAAATGCTGCGGACCGCCCGCACCTCCAGCGAGGGATGCGCCTTGAGCTCTGCCAACACCTCCTCCGTGATCGTTGGACTAAGCTGAGTGGTCATGGCGGTGTGGGTTGGCGGGCGATGTGGGGGTTGGGGTTGGTGGGTAGGAGAGGAAGAAGGAGCAGGGGTGAGGGAGGCGTTGGGGCCAAACCGGGTGACGGGGAGGTAGGAGAGGATGTCAGTATGGAGGGTGGGACTGGGGGAGGAGATGAGAACTGAATCCCGTCTGGGAATGAGGAGTGAGATGGGAGCACCAGGGAAGTGTTGGCGGTGGAGGAGGGAGAGGTTCCGGGCCTCGAGAAGGGAAGGATTGGGATGGGAGAGGATGTATTTGTATAAAGGGGGGGAGGAGGAGGAGGAGGAGGCGGAGGGAGCAAGGCCAGGCGGGGAGACATCCATGGCATGCTGGGGGGGGGGGGAGGAGGACGGAGCAGAGCCTTTTTGGGAGCAGAGTAGGTGGTGGCGCCACTAGGGCGTGTAACGGCGGCAGAAGGGTGGGTGGTGACATGAGGGACGGGAGCGATAGGGAGGTGGCGGGAAGTGGCATGTCCCGGCGTGAGCGCAGTAGGCGGCGCCGGAGATGGTGATAGTGAAGGCGACGGCGACGGCGACGGCGACGGTGGTGGCGGTGATGGCGAAGGCGATAGGGAGAGCTGGGCGTGGGCAGTGGCCCAACAGGCCACCACTCCAGCTGGAGCTGCAGTGACAGGCTGGGGGAGTGGAGGGAAAGGATCACAGGGAGAGGAGTGGGAGGAAAAAGCCGGGGAGGGGCGACAAAGAGCGAGGGCGAAGGGAGAATTAGAAGAGGAGGGATGGAAAGAGGGGGGCGGAGTGACTGGGTACACCATGTAATGGTGGTGGAGGCAAAGTGTACACAATGGCAGTGGTGGTAGTAGTGGCAGTGGTGGTTGGGGCTGACATGATGACAGGGATGAAAGAAAACAGAACCGGACGAGAAGGAGAGGAAAAAAACTGGGGACGGACGAAGACGGACGAAGACGAAGACCAGAGTCCCACTGCCGCTGGCGCTGGCGCTGGCGACGGCTGGCAGGAACGCCGCAGCTGCTGCTGCTGCCGTGGACGGGGCCGGGGCCGCTGCTGCTGCTGCTGCTGCTGGAGGGAGGGCTGGCTGGCTGGACCGCTGCTGCTGGCTGGACCGCTGCTGCTGGCTTGACCGCTGCCACTGACCGGGACCGCTGCTGCTGGCTGGACCGCTGCTGCTCGGCTGGACCGCTGCTGCTCGGCTGGCTGGCTGGCTGGCTGGCACCTGAAATCCTAACGCTTCGATTAGTGCTGGAATGGCACAATCGAAGGGCGGTATCCTTGCGGAGTGCCGCCGGAGATGTTTAACACTGGTCATGAGAAATTATATAGTTGATATCGGGCACAAAAGCACGGCTCATTGACAATTGCAAACAGTTGCGAAGATTTTCATTCACTTATGCTTGATCGAAACTTTCATTTATTCATTCTGCTTTTTCACAGAACCTGCCTTTTCTCAGTACTTCTCTGTTAAGGTTACGCTCACCAAGGGTAAACGAGACAGCGTATGTTGCGCCCTTGCTCGTACCACATAAACAGGTAAGTGGAGCCGCCGACGTTCATTTAGGACACATGTCTAAAAACAGATGTCGCTGTCGCACACGTGCACACATGTGCAGGACTTCCGCACGTCTGCACACTGTGCAGCGTTTGGCCGGCCCTGCTCTTATCAAAAGAAGGGCAAACATTTGATGGCTTACTATGTGAAATTCAAACAGCGCAAAACTAATTTCACACCTCAGACCGGATTTCACATGCACAAATATTTTGCAAGTGCTTTAGTACTACAATACGGGGTTCTCAGAATCATTCTAATGACAACAGAGACGCTATCCAGCATATTTCTCCGTAATACGTCACTTTATAAACTACGTTCTCGCCTCACACCTGATTATACGTGTATAATTTACTGGTACAAGTAGGAAAATTTGAACCACTGTATATTGGAAACGGGAAAAAATATCAAGAAAATTTTCAAAGTTTTTCGAGATCGTAAAAATAGCACCCATGTGCTGTGTATAGACGTCTTCGAATGTGCCGCTTGGTTTTGGTACCCAAAACCCAAGATTTTGCGGTATTTGTCGATAACGGCTAAAGACTTTTGAATATTAGAAGATGGCACTTCTAGATCAATGCCTAAGAAACAAACCGTTTAAATCTGAGCTATTTCCTGTGGGTTTTTGTTATCTACATTTCACCTCATACCAGATTTTGCATTTATCTAGGAAATGGATTATAATATCATAAACTTCTCAAAGGCTGTTGGCATCTTAGGAACACATCGTAAAAATTGCAGCCATTTGCTGTGCATAGCCATCATGGAATCTGCCACTCGGTTTTGGTACCAAAACAACCGTAAAGAAATATTTTAGGGATCTTTTCCAAGGAACCACCCGTGAACTAATGGTGACTCAGTAAGCCCCTGGAGGTCTACCGTAGATTACGCCAAATGTAGAAAGAACCAAATGATCCGCTCCATTTGCTTAAGCAGGAGGAAGTGTGTAATATTTATACTTTGACGTCGTACTAAGTGACTGTGGTAGGATGGTGACACTAAGGCGATACTTCTGTTGGGTGTACAAGTGGTCCCTAGTCCAGGGCTATCCAAAACACTTGACCGTATCGTCCTGTAGCTTGAGTACCGAAATCCCTGCATCAGTTGATATATATACAGCATTCTCTCGTTTCTGTTGTGACTTAAAAATGATGTGGTGTTGACTTGTCAAAATATTGGTGGTTGTGAAGGACATTACCGGGCTGCATTCCTGTAAGCTATTTGAACATTAGAGACGGAAGAAGCTTAATTTTCAGAGCAAAAGTACTGGCTGGAGGGGTCAGAAAAAGTACACGATATGCCCTCCGCCTTTTCTACTTGCTTCCTCCAGGTATTAGTCGGCTGGAATCGGGCACGACTCGGAAGGCTTCGGATATTAGCATATATTCTTCGGCTCGCTGACCTATCAAAACCTAAAATATCGTAGCGAAATAGCAGCAAGAGCTTCATCGCCAAACATGAACGAGGTGTGTAGGCGGCAAACGTATGTACCACACGCGCTGTTGCCACTTAAATCATCTTGCACAAAACGAGACAGTAGAAACCATATATGCCGGTGGTGTGGGTTTAGAGTCGCAGGTCGAGGATTAGGGTTCCTCTTGTAGACAGAAAAGAGGAACATAAGAGAGGCAAATGAAGTAACATTCTATCCTGGTTAATTTTTAGCCCATCTCCCTTTATTGGATTTGTTTCCGATCGGTTTTGCGTCCCTTCTTTGCCTTTAGGACCTATCTCGCCATGCCCTCGTTACGGAACTCAGCAATTCCTTGAGCCTCTCGTCCTCAGATGTTGAAATCTCGTATATGGGTTAAGTTCCATTTTCATTTGCTCTGCAGAGTGTCGATACCATAATTCTGCATCTGCCGTACGATATCATATTCCTGTCTAGTCTACATCTGATGTCGTGACACTCCAGTGGTTGGTTAAGAAATGAACCATGCCTCGGTTGGGACAGAAGTGTTTAACCATCAATAATTCCCAATACATATACCAAGCTGGTCTTTTCGCAGTTGACTGAAGTTCACTCTCCAGTTTTTAAGCTCTATCAAAGTCTGTATTTCCTCTTCTAAAATATTTTTCACTGTTTCTGGTCTGTCTTTCTCCATCAAATATGTTGCCACGCGATACTTAATATACTGTCGGAAGAAAATCTCAACACCAAGAAATAATTAATGTAGAATAATGAATGCTGCTACATTAATAACTGATGTAACCGCCAGACTGTTGAATATAATCATGCACATGTGAATGTATTGCGTCGTACAAGTGCCATAATTAAGTTTTTGTGGTGGAGTTCAGCGCCTGTAGCACTTGGTCGGTCAGTAGAGGGACGGTTAATGCTGGTTGCGGGCGACGTTGGAGTTGTCTTCCGATGACGTCCCATACGTGCTTGATTGGAGACAGATCTGGTGATCAAATTGGCGAAGACAATATGCCGACACTCTATATGCCACGAGTATGCTCCTGCTGTCATACGAAATCGCACTCCAGACCATAAATCCAGTTGTAGGTCACGTGTGTCTAGGCCGCATGCCAATAAACGGCCAGTAAACGGCACCGAGGCAGAATCGACTGTCATCAGAAAACGCAACAGACCTCCACTCCACCCTTCAATGACCTCTCACTTGACACGATTGCAGTCGTAAATGGCGGTCATTTGGGGTCAGCGGAAGGCAAGGTACAGAGCGTCTGGCTTGGAACTGTCCTTGAAGTGACCGATCTCTGCCAGCACCACGTGTTGTCACTGTAGTGCCAACAGCTGCTCAAATCGCTGCTGCAGATACAGGACTATGCGCCATAGCCAGGTCTTCTTGCGACCGAACATTCCCACGATAGCTAATGTCAACCGTTATCTATAGTGACTATATTTCTGATGAGTTTTTCTGCAGTATGCGGACGGAACGTCCAATCTGAAAGGTAATTAACGCTCACGACCGTTACACGATGTAATTAACACAAATAGGAAGTCGTCAGCATATGGGACTGCGCGATCCTTCACTTTCTTCAACGTTTGGAAGTGTTTATTGATACAGTTCCCAAAATCCTGAGCGCTAATTAACCATGCTGGCATCCATTAGTAATTTTTTTTTTATCGCCTCACAATTCTCGCTCGTTGTTCTGTTACTCCATTTGTGCAATGTTGTGCAATATTACATACGGCCACAGGTATCTGCAGGTCGAACGCATGAAAACATCACGGGCAACTATAAATTATTGAATCAAGTGCGTTATCTATTAGTAATGGTGTTACTATTTCCTTTACGTTACTTTTACTATTAAAAATAACTAACAGCGTCAGCTATCGGTTTCCCGGTTGTAAACCGGAACTGATATGGGCTAAAGTTGCTAAACAATTTGTGATCTGAAAGCTACTGAGAATTGTCATCTCATTCCGCTAAATCGATTCAGCATTCTCAAACTTTTCCCTAGAGGTCAAATTTCAGTTTTGGGAAGA
Source organism: Schistocerca nitens (assembly GCF_023898315.1). Classification (NCBI taxonomy): domain Eukaryota; kingdom Metazoa; phylum Arthropoda; class Insecta; order Orthoptera; family Acrididae; genus Schistocerca; species Schistocerca nitens. The sequence continues at coordinate 709,616,386 of NC_064615.1, forward strand.
ACATAAATTCTGGTGTTTTCAAATTAGGGAATGGGAGAAAGAGCGGTAGAAAGACTTACCGTACCTGTTTTGGCCAAACAGTTGCGCGCAAGAATGCTGCTGTCGACAGGAAAACAATTACAGTATCAGACGCATGTGCTGTTGCCAACCACCACAAAAATAAAAAAAAAATAAAACGAAAAAAGTTTTGTCAGTGAAGGAAACGTAGTCTACGTAGTATCATAATTTTTCCAATAACACCGCCTCTTGTTTCTAACGCAAATAATAATGTTGTTGACGCAAAAGTCATAATGAGTAAAGTTTCATTGTCATTAGTTTCTTTATCTTTATTACTCTCTTCTTTGACATTTTAACCACTGCCGACTACTGTTATAAACATCATCTGATCCTTCCCCTTAATCTACGTTGCAACAGTGGCCAAATACGATTCTTTAATTTTTGTAATAGCCACAGTCTTAACGCATTAACTTGAATATCTTCAGACGTATTTACAGTTGTGAACGAAGATAAAACATTTCATGAGAAGCGCTGTAAACCAATCGTGAAGTTCATGCATTCTTACTATTCAGGCCAATAACCATTTCCATTCCAAACCAAAGTAAAATCAGTAATTTGTTAGCCAAACTGCAACAGCAACACTACTCAGAATGGTGACTAGTTTGAAATGATCTTAGTAGGTCTGGTTACTAAACAGAAAACAATTTCTAGAAGACAATATTATTGTCTTTCGGTTGACGATGTACGTAAATTAAAAGATGTCGTATTTGGAACTGAATATGTAATATATGTAATCTAAAGTACTATACAGTAGGAAATGACCAGTGTTTTCTTTTCCGACTAGCTATTAAACAGGTACGAAAAGCTTTTGGAGCCGTTGCATATCAGTTTCAGACTAAAACGTCTGCACAAAACATTTTCCCAATTATTTCTTAAGGTTTTCTGTAAGCGAATACATCAGCAGGTTTTGTGACTGCGCCTTTAATGAGAAGTTCAAATTAATTGAGACGTCTGGCATGCTTGTATTTGAATGCGTTTACTACTTATTCACTTTATTGTCTCATTTATTTGAGTACGGAAAGAGCAACACTAATATTACCAATAGTATTGTGTGAAGGGATCATTATGAATGTGTGTTTTAAATTTAAAATTTCGGTATTACATTATTCTATTTGAGGGACGTATATCGGTATATGTTTGTTTAATCGAATAACGCTCAAATGAGTACACCTCAAATTGAATGAAGGTGAAGTGTAACGGAAAATAATTTAATTAATTTTATCGATGCAGGCCCTGTTTTCGCGGAAAAAATTCACATAAATATTTAACGACCGACAGCTTCTGCTGTTCCACTTTCATTTCAATTAACAGCAAAAAATAAAAGCAAAATGCAATTATTCATTTCTCGTTCGGACAGGAATCTGCAATAGTTTTCTTTTTTTCTTTTTCTTTTATAAGCTTGTGGTGAGGAGATGATCCCCTAACAAGAAATCATGGTTTTACTATGAAAACATCAGTTCTTCTATTCGGTATGTGTAAGAACAGTTTCGAAGGAGGTGCTGAGTGAATTCGATTGTTTGAATGTCACCGTTTACGTACGTAACAACATTCCTACTTACTGATTTGTGGTTTGACAGTTTAATTCTTTCACCAATGCTCATAAATATGGTTTAGATTTTGCACACAAATACAGGTTTCTTCATTAAAACATACTTTTATTTTCTGCGGATATCAATTAGTCCATTTAAATATGATCTGCGGATATTGCGATGTCACTTCCAATAACACGCAAAGGCACAGCATTACTCTTTGGGAGAATATTAATAAAACAAATTGAATGTCAAAGTTTAGCAAGGTACGTCATTTTTATCCTGCCGTATTGTTATCGCAATCAATGCAAAATGTTGTAAAAATAAGGCAGTAAGAGCTACAGTACCAGCCCATTTAATGCGACTACATGGAGCTTAATGTAAGGTGCACGATCAGTAAATTGTGTGATCCAGCTTTTCACTTCGGGACCATTCACGTAGACTTTTTCAATGACCTCATGTTCGGCGTCGACTGTGTTATTCATTACGATTTCTAGAAAGGCGATTTCTACTTTTAAGGCATTTTGAAGTGGTCAAGGTAAATGTGGTGAGAAGAAAACCAGTTGAAACTGACTTAAAACTCGAAACTGGGATCGTGGAAATCAAAATACGTAGTACATTAAATATCGAAAATATTGTCCTTTAAAAAATTCGATGAGACTGTAATCTTAAACAAATATTATAGCATCCAAGTTAAGTGTAACTACCCACTTGTTATCGTTACAAGACCAGAGATGGTACTGACAACTGCCCTCACTCCATCCATAACCAAAGGGTAGCTGTTCTCGGACGATGTTGGTGTCTGTGGCAATCTACATCCATTACTGTAGTCTTCCATTGTAGTTTATATCCCCCATACTGCTTCCATAACCAAATTAATTATTCTTTGATGTTTCAGGATGTGTCCTACCTCACTTTAATCGAGTTGCGCCATTAATTTTCGCTTTTACTCACTTTGATTCGATACATCCTCATTAGTTATTCGATCTACCCATCAAAACTCAGGCACGCTTTTGTAGAAACATATTTCAAAGATTTCTCTTCGCCACTTGTTTTATCTGTTAATCACCCACGTTTGACTTTGTACAAGACAAAATTCCATACAGATTCCTTCAGAAAACACTCTTCAATTTATTTTTGTTGTTAACAAATTGCTCTTTCTTAGAAACACTTTACGTGCTTTTGCCTGTCTACATATTGTATCGCCTCTACTTCAGCCTTAATTAATTATGTTGTTGCCCAAATACCAAAACGCCTCGACTGTCAGCCTCCGTAGCTGAGGGATCAGTGCGGTTGACAGTCGTACGTAGAGCCCGGATGCGATTTCCGGTTTTGCCTGACATATTTCCTTCTTTCAAGTACGGTACTAAAACGGGGTGCACTAAAACAAGTGATAAAATTTGAGAAGCTTCCTGACAGAATAGTTGCGGCTCTAGGTTACGAAAATTGATCAAGAAATCTGGCAACGCCCGGAAGAGCGGGGAACTAAACCAATACATCTCCATACTGAACCTAATGACGCCATTGGTGCAGGATGACAAGTCAGTCGGTCGGAACCGATGGTCCTGCCAGGACCTGAGGAAGGAGTTTACGTTTATGGAACCAATGTTTTCAGTACCTCATTACACAAACTAATTCCCCCACCTATTTCAATTCGACTACGTTCCCCTACTCCCCAGGAAATATCCGTGGTACTCATTGATAGCTGGCAGAGTGCACTTAGGGCCTTTCTAGAGGACTGGTACGAGGAAATTCCCCGCGTCTATCGAGGATTGAAGTTGGGATTTCGTCCGCAGCTCGTGGTCGTGCGGTAGCGTTCTAGCTTCCCACACCCGGGTTCCCGGGTTCGATTCCCGGCTGGGTCAAGGATTTTCTCTGCCTCGTGATGACTGGGTGTTGTGTGATGTCCTTAGGTTAGTTAGGTTTAAGTAGTTCTAAGTTCTAGGGGACTGATGACCATAGATGTTAAGTCCCATAGTGCTCAGAACCATTTGAACTTGGGATTTCAAGGTTTGGAGTCTAGTGCTTTGCCCGCTAGACCACTACGGTCCCAAGCTGAGATGAGTAATGAACAGAATTTTTATGTAATGTGGGAGCGGAACGAAGATGGCGGGTGTAAGGATCCACCTGTTGCCGAGATAGGTTGAATGAGATTGCAAATGGGCTGCCGATTATACAGGCATGGTCGAAGAGGGGGGGAATATCCTTGTGTTAACGTGATGACATATGTTACAGTGTGATGGGATACACTTGAAAAGAGGTACAAGTCACTACCAAGGAAATGAGTACCTGCCATTGGCGGAGTAAAGCCGATGGCCGATCGACGATGCTGCTGACGCCAAATAGTAAGATTATCGACGGCCGCCACTGAAAATGAATATAAGAGATAAAACAAATGAAAAACAAAGAGTTCAGGTACGTCATAGTCATCCAATGATCGAACAGCGCCGAGTTTGATTTGTCTGAACTTTGATTATTGTCAATGGATCTTAGACAGTGTACTTATACTGATTACGGGGAAATATGACTCTGTTATTAAGAATTGCCTTTGAACGTGCTTTAGTAGATAACACAATACTGATGTGACTGTATGACTCGCGTGATATATTACACCAAGCTTTTTTTTCAGAGAGATTCTAACGAACTGGCCCATGATAAATGAATTAGTGATCAATTTACTAACTTGAATTACAATTTGAATTACACGACGTAGTTGAGTTATTCCTAGACTTTTGTGAATATTTTTCAAGTGCGGTTAAAATAGTAAAGAATTAAACTCTATTGCTTCTTATTATTCGGAGTTAGTTCTAAATGGTTCAATTGGCTCTGAGCACAATGGGACTTAACATCTGAGGTCATCAGTCCCCTAGAACTTAGAACTACTTAAACCTAAATAATCTAAGGACATCATACACATCCATGCCCGAGGGAGGAATCGAACTTGCGTCCGTAGCAGTCTCGCAGTTCCGGACTCAGCGCCTAGAACCGCTCGTCCACTATGGCCGGCTCGGATTTAGTCAGGGCCTGTTCACGATTAGTAAAAAGTCATTTATGTCCAAGGTATAAATTTACGTAGTTTAGCCCCTTGGTGTGTTGGTTACCCCTCAAGTGATAATTACAAGTAGAAGTTGTCGGGTTTCAAATAGATCAGACCCGTGGACAGAACAACTATCCGGAGCAAATACAAGACCATATATGACGGTAGTATCTGTTCCCGAAAGAACAGTTATCGTGGATGACCATGCAGCTTTGCTAGAAATGAAATGATAGTTAAATGGACACCCTAGCTGCCAACAGGCGTTGATGTACTTCATTGGGGACATGTTGAAAATGTGTGCCCCGGCCGGGACTCGAACCCGGGATCTCCTGCTTACATGACAGACGCTCTATCCATCTGAGCCACCGTGGGTACAGAGGACAGTGCGTCTGCAGGGACTTATCCCTCGCACGCTCCCCGTGAGATCCACATTCCCAACATGTCCACACCACTACATTCGTAGTGCGCCTAACAGATGATTGCCCATCATACTCATTACTCGTGGCAGATTAATCTACCAAGTCCCGTACGAGTTCGGGCATAGCGTGTGCGTTCGCACAAGAAGGTCAATGGCCGGGAAGCCATATATTAACTATATATGACGGTAGTATCTGTGCCATGTAAGCAGGAGATACCGGGTTCGAGTCCCGGTCGGGGCACACATTTTCAACATGTCCCCAATGAAGTACATCAACGCCTGTTTGCAGCTAGGGTGTCCATTTAATTATCATTTCATAAATACAAGACCGACTGAAAAAGAAATTCCACAAAAGTACCATTTCTCGTATGTCAGAAATGTCAGGGACTAATGGAACAAGGTCGTATTCTATGAACGAGTGGAAGTGAAAGACAGTAGTACAGTAATTTCATGAGCACAGCACAAAAACTTAGAAAGTAAAGGAAAGAGAGTAGGAACTCACACAGACGAGCATTTGAGGACAAGGGAGCTTATACAGAAGAGCTTAGTAATAGTGAAAGTGTTAATAGTGGGAAACGCAGCTGAAAAATGGGAGGCATAGGCCCGATAAACAGACTTCCTCATTAAATAGGATGAGTGAATTAAAATATATATAGTACGTCTATAAAATGAGGAAGAAGCGTGTCAGGAACATCAACAATGGTGAGGCAAGTCGAATCATGTGTGACATATTGAAGTCCGCTTGGCAGAAAGCTAGGCTCCGTGCAAGTAGAGGTAAATAATGCTGCGTCTGACAGTTCCAGCGATGAGAAGCAGAGCTACGAAGCGTGTTTTTTAAGTAAGTATCGTTTTGAAATTAAAAAATCCGTGTTAAGATATCTCAATAACTTTATTGATACATGAAAGCCTGTACCTTAATGTGCTTTTCTACATAATCTCCGTCAATATTGAGACACTTTTCATAATGTTGGTTCAAATGGCCCTGAGCACTATAGGACTTAACATCCGAGGTCATCAGTCCCCTAAAACTTAGCACTACTGAAACCTAACGAACCAAAGCGCATCACACACATCCATGCCGGAGGCAGGATTCGAACCTGCGACCGTAGCAGTCACGCGGTTCCGGACTGAAGCGCCTAGAACCGCACGGCCACCACTAATAATGTTGTACCAGTTTTTGAATACCCTCCTCGTAGAAGTCTGCCGCCTGACTTGTTAACCACTGCATCACCACTGTTTTGACTTCGTCATCGTCTTGAAGACACTGACAGGCCAGGCGTTTCTTCAAGTGCAGGATGTAGCCGCTCAATGTCATTCAATACGATCACGACGACACACCTCGATCGACGTTAACACTCGTGGTGTCACTCGCCTTCGTACATGGCAGTGGACGTTTGAATATTCGTGACACTAACTCAATGGTCGTCAATTGATTTAAATGTATTTCCAGGCTGACTCTTAATTCAATTACTGCCACGGGGGTGAGGAAAAAGAACACATCCGGGTGGTACCAGCGTTATGCGTATTTAGATATTCCATTAATCTGAATGGTTTGCAATGTTCCAGCGATTCTATTCGAACTCTATGCTGATGTACCGACAAGGACCATTTTCGCAGATAAACATGCAAGTACGTAATGGATGTTCAGATTCTCAATATACACTCCTGGAAATGGAAAAAAGAACACATTGACACCGGTGTGTCAGACCCACCATACTTGCTCCGGACACTGCGAGAGGGCTGTACAAGCAATGATCACACGCATGGCACAGCGGACACACCAGGAACCGCGGTGTTGGCCGTCGAATGGCGCTAGCTGCGCAGCATTTGTGCACCGCCGCCGTCAGTGTCAGCCAGTTTGCCGTGGCATACGGAGCTCCATCGCAGTCTTTAACACTGGTAGCATGCCGCGACAGCGTGGACGTGACCCGTATGTGCAGGTGACGGACTTTGAGCGAGGGCGTATAGTGGGCATGCGGGAGGCCGGGTGGACGTACCGCCGAATTGCTCAACACGTGGGGCGTGAGGTCTCCACAGTACATCGATGTTGTCGCCAGTGGTCGGCGGAAGGTGCACGTGCCCGTCGACATGGGACCGGACCGCAGCGACGCACGGATGCACGCCAAGACCGTAGGATCCTACGCAGTGCCGTAGGGGACCGCACCGCCACTTCCCAGCAAATTAGGGACACTGTTGCTCCTGGGGTATCGGCGAGGACCATTCGCAACCGTCTCCATGAAGCTGGGCTACGGTCCCGCACACCGTTAGGCCGTCTTCCGCTCACGCCCCAACATCGTGCAGCCCGCCTCCAGTGGTGTCGCGACAGGCGTGAATGGAGGGACGAATGGAGACGTGTCGTCTTCAGCGATGAGAGTCGCTTCTGCCTTGGTGCCAATGATGGTCGTATGCGTGTTTGGCGCCGTGCAGGTGAGCGCCACAATCAGGACTGCATACGACCGAGGCACACAGGGCCAACACCCGGCATCATGGTGTGGGGAGCGATCTCCTACACTGGCCGTACACCACTGGTGATCGTCGAGGGGACACTGAATAGTGCACGGTACATCCAAACCGTCATCGAACCCATCGTTCTACCATTCCTAGACCGGCAAGGGAACTTGCTGTTCCAACAGGACAATGCACGTCCGCATGTATCCCGTGCCACCCAACGTGCTCTAGAAGGTGTAAGTCAACTACCCTGGCCAGCAAGATCTCCGGATCTGTCCCCCATTGAGCATGTTTGGGACTGGATGAAGCGTCGTCTCACGCGGTCTGCATGTCCAGCACGAACGCTGGTCCAACTGAGGCGCCAGGTGGAAATGGCATGGCAAGCCGTTCCACAGGACTACATCCAGCATCTCTACGATCGTCTCCATGGGAGAACAGCAGCCTGCGTTGCTGCGAAAGCTGGATATACACTGTACTAGTGCCGACATTGTGCATGCTCTGTTGCCTGTGTCTATGTGTCTGTGGTTCTGTCAGTGTGATCATGTGATGTATCTGACCCCAGGAATGTGTCAATAAAGTTTCCCCTTCGTGGGACAATGAATTCACGGTGTTCTTATTTCAATTTCCAGGAGTGTAGTTCGTCGCACTCACACATTATACATCCGCTGTAAGAATAATTTCATACGTTTACATTTTTGGTGTCCCACAATATTAATTGGCTAAATATTATGACGATACGTTGCATACAACTTCCACAGATATTGTTTATCATGTAGTCAAGACTACGTAACGAAGCCAAAATCGTGGATAAAATTGAAATGTAGTTCGTTTATTAAAATTTCTCTTATCACTAATTAAATATGAAATATGAATCGGGATTGGAGGTGAAGATCCTAACCATATTTTTTAGTATTTTAGGGCCCCGTTAACTAATTCTGGTAGTTAATAAGCGAACTATTTTTTATGCCGGCGCGTTGTTTGTATCAGTCCAACCGTCCAAGGATAAGATTCTATCAATGTTCCGCGCACACGCGTTTCACCCTTTTATAAAATGTAGAATTACGTAAACTATAGCTTTCCGTTGCGCACAACTGTCGTGGGTTCCACAACCATAATAGTTTCCCCAAGAGTAGTTTTCCCAGCTAACACAAAGTTCGAATTAAGTTGTCGGATTCATTTTAACTCCACCCGACATTAAACGTCTCTGATCATTTCGTCACACGTAATGTATTTTAAACGTGCTTGAAGAGCCTTTCAATAATCTCCTTAACGAATTTCGCAGTCGCGTACCACTTTTTCATTGACTAGGCCGATCGCGATAACTGATGGTAGAGAGCTCAATAGTGTGTTTCATGTTCGTTTATGTGTATTAAAAAACAAATGCACCCCTATATCTTTCTGTCCCGTTTGGTCTTTGCTACTTTGCTTTTTATTACTTTTCATTATATTGCTTCTTAGTCATACTGTGCAGTTATTAAAGTTTCGTATTACTTTCCCCCTTTTAATTATTCCCCGATTTTAATTAATATGATGCTAATTGACATGCCTGCCCGCAAAGTACCGTTATAAGGAATAGATGGTAGTCACTGGGCGCAAGATCGGGGCTGTACGGCGGATGATCTAGAGTTTCCCATCGAAAATATGTGATTAGATCTTTGATCTGATTCGCCACATGCGGACGGGCATTGTATTGCCGTTGCTCAACTTTAAGGACTGTTGCTTTGATTCTGGTATGACGTAGGCCACCCATGTTTCATCACCCGTAACAATTTGGCTTAAGAAATCATCACCGTCGTTGTGGTACTGCTCAAGGGAAGTCAATGCACTTTCTAAACGTTTGGTTTTGTGCACATCAGTAAACATTTTCGGTACCCAACATGCGCACAATTTTCTGTAACTCAAATGCTCGGTCACGATGCCATACAAAACACTACCAGAAACATTAGGAAAGGCCTCCCGTAAGGAGGAAATCGTAAAGCGTCTGTTTTCTCTCACATTATTGTCTACTTCCTGCACCAAACTTTCATTAACGACCGAAGGACGCCCACTCATCATGCACATTTGTGCGGCCATCTTTAAATGTTCTCACACACTTCCTTACCATTCCATCACTCATACCGTTTTCTCCGTAAACTGCACAGATCTCACGATGAATATCAATCGATTTTAGGCCTGTAGCACTAAGAAATCTTATAACAGCCCCTACTTCACAGTCGGCGGGACTCACGATTATCGGACGCATCTTAAACACTCAGTACACAACGTAATCAAGGAAGAATCAGACTGTAATGGCGTCAGTGCGTAGATTAAGGTAAAGGCTTTCATGTAAAAACAAAATTATTGAGATATCTTAGCACGTATTTTTGATTTGGAAACGGTACTTACTTAAAAAGCACGCCTCGTATGTTACCGGAAAGTGTGGCTCAGCGGGATGGCGCTACTACAGAGGAGGAACTGGATGAATTCGCGCCATCAGCGGACCGTACCGTGAAGCATCCGCCAGCAAACTGCAGGCAGCTGCTAGCGTGTCAGACGGCCGCATGACTGACTTTCTGGACCATCTTAACAACAACCACCAAAATTCTGCATTTACTGGAAACAGAGGATTACCGTTGTCTCCTATCCTTGGACATACTATGAAAGAAGATGGCTCAGTATATAGCAGAAGCGAAAAGATACAGCAAGCAGGAAGGAGAGGAAGATGATAAGAGATTTAATTTCCTTACTCTCAGGCCAAATTGCGAGGCTATTTGAAAAGTCCAACAAATCGTCTCTGGCCACCGCCTAAGACCAAAGAGTATCTTGGCTCCACGGAAGACCGACTGAATCTGTAAGTACCTTGGATATACAGGACCTTTGGTAAATGTGACCACCAGTGCTAATCATTAAAGAAGCGGGTAGCAACCATATTTGGAAAGTATACATGAAAATTTAATAGCAAACATGAATGAGGTTGCATGCTGTGAATTTAACCTGACAGGAGGATTACAGATATAACATAGGTGATGGGCTATAATTATTGGTACTGTGAACGAACCCATCACACTGGACACGAGAATGAAATAGAACTCTTATTTAAAACAGCTAATCTACTCTGTTAGACATTTAAGGCTTCGATACAAATAAATAAAAGTATAAAACATGTCTGTCTTTCCCTACTACACACTTTACTTAATAATATAATGTTGAATTCAGCAATATGTCAATGTGGATGAAAAACCCGTTTTGCAAAGGGCTTATTGTAAATGATTGGGCTTTTGATCCTATTAAAAAGATAGAAGTTGAAAAGATATGGATGTTTCCTATGTAACAATATATGTTCATCAAATTCAGGTTCTTCAGACTACAGAATAAGAAATGTTAACGGACTCTGCTTCGAACATACATACACATTCTCGAAAACACTAGTTCAATCCAAATGGCAATGACCACAGCACATGTTAGCAATTATTGAAAGTTTAACATACCGATAACATAGCGATAAATGTAAGTTTCCCCACCAGAGGAAGTACACTATTGGCAATTAAAATTGCTACACCAAGAAGAAATGCAGATGACAAACGGGTATACAATGGACAAATATATATTACTAGGACTTACACGTGATTAAATTTTCACCCAATTTCGGTGCATAGATCCTAAGAAATCAGTGCCCAGAACAAGCACTTCTGGCTGTAATAAAGGCCTTGATACGCCTGGGCATTGAGTCAGACAGAGCTTCGATGGCAGTACAGGTACAGCTGCCCATGAAGCTTCCACACCATACCACAGTTCATCAAGAGTAGTGACTGGAATATTGTGACGAGCTAGTTGCTCGGCCACCATTGACCAGACGTTTTCAATTGGTGAGAGATCTGAAGAATGTGCTGGCCAAGGCAGCAGTCGAACATTTTCTGTATCCAGAAAGACCCGTACAGGACCTGCAACATGCGGTCGTGCATTGTCCTGCTGAAATGGTCGGTTTCGAAGGGATAGAATGAAGGGTAGAGCCACGGGTCGTAACACATGTGAAATGTAACATCCACTGTTCAAAGTGCGGTGAATGCGAACAAGAGGTGACCGAGACGTGTAACCAATGGCACCCCATACCATCACGCCGGGTGATACGCCAGTATGGCGATGACGAATACACGCTTCCAGTGTGCGTTCACCGTGATGTCGCCAAACAAGGATGATGTAAACAGAACCTAGATTCAACCGAAAAAATGACGGTTTGCCAATCGAGCACCCAGGTTCGTCGTTGAATACAGACCTGATAGTCCATGCTGCTGCAAAAGTCATCGAACTGCTCGTGCAGATGGTTGTTGTCTTGGAAAAGTCCCCATCTGTTGACTCAGGGATCTAGACGAGGCCGTTACCTTCCTGAACCCACCGATTCCATATTCTGCTAACAGTCATTGGATCTCGACCAACGCGAGCAGCAATGTCGCGAGACGATAAACCGCAATCGCGATAGGCTGCAATCCGACCTTTATGAAAGTGGGAAACGTGATGGTACGCTTTTCCCCTCCTTACACGAGGCATCACAACAACGTTTCACTGGCAACGCCGGTCAACTGCTGTTTGTGTATGAGAAATCGGTTGGAAACTGTCCTCATGTCAGCATGTTGCAGGTGTCGCCACCGGCGCCAACCTTGTGTGAATGCTCTGAAAAGCTAATCATTTGCATATCACAGTATCTTTTTCCTGTCGGTTAAGTTTCGCGTCTGTAGCACGTCATCTTCGTGGTGTTGCAATTTTAGTGGCCGGTAGTGTAGAATTGAATTCAGACTTTTAGATGTCATAATGTAAGAGAAACAAAAGCGGATGAGAAATTACTTTTGCTTTGGTAGATCTGTAGCTGAGAGGTCACCACAGCAGAGTACCATGTGGACAACCAGGTTGCGATTCGCCGGTACTGCCAGGTATTTCTCTTTGGTGGGAGGACTAGTACACGATGAGCTAGGTATCGCAAGGCCAACAGAGGAGCTAGTCGACCGGTCAGTGGCTCTTCCAAGGTCAAGAAACCCGACAAGGACTGGGAGAACGGGGTGATGGCCAATTTACTTTTCTCCCAGCACAATGTGGAACTTTGCTTTGGTACGCTTAATACTATAGACGTATTTCATGATTCTCAACTATATTAGGTAAGTGCATAAGTTACTATCGTCTTTGTTTTGCACGTTGGCTTTCTGATTGCTTTGGATTTGTTTATCGATTGTCTACTTTTATTTAGTGTTTTTTGATGCTGCTTCAGTTTACATATTGTCATTTTGTCATTTGGAGAAAGTGATTAGGGCTGTAGACTCTAGAAAATAGAGTGCCAGGTGGAGAAATCGAAACACTTCGGACTTTTTTTTTTTTTTAGTTCAATAGCACTGTCGACATGGTAGCAGCCAGAAACATTTGCGCCGTGTAAGGGGATAATGCTACCTGATAGAGTACGACAAGAAAATGCTCTTCTCGTTTTAGGGAGGATCCTTTTGACATTAGTGACTCCCCATGTTTAGAAAGACCTTCGGGGTTTGATGAACACCGTTTAAATGCGTTTTCCACAATGATCCACGTCAGTGTACTAAGGAATTGGAAAATGTGATGAACTGTGATCACTTCATCATCGTACGACGTTTGCATACAATGGGGAAGATTCAAATATCGTGTGTGTGGGTACCGCAAGCTCTAAGCTAAAGCAGAATCAGCGGGTGAGCATATGTGCATTTCTGCTTGCTCCTCATCAATTCTCTGGTGAAGAACACAAACCGTTCCTATCCTGTATCGTTACTGGTGGCGAGTATGGTGTCTTCATGCCAACGTAAGGAAAGGAAGGGTTGAGCCTAAAAAAATGCAGAAAGTTCCCGTACAAAGACCTGTGCGTTCACAAAAAATTTTTGAAGCATTTGGTGGAACAGCGACAGCGACTGTTTCAGGGAGGTCTAACTGTCACTGCTGACATTTATTGTCAACAACTCAGACGTCTTACAGGCACAACCCAAGAATAGAAAGACTGCTCGATAACGCCTGCACTATTCTGCTGGAATGACAAAAAATACTGGACAGGAGATGTGTTGGGAAGTCATTACACACGCACCTTATTAACCTGATTTTGCAGCCTCACATTTTCATCTTGTCTGCTCTCTATCGGACAGTCTTCAAGGAACTTTCTTTGCTGATGAAAATGCGCTCGCAACATGGCTCGAAGAGTTATTCGCTTGAAAACCAATGGATTTCTACAGTCGTCCGAGAATTGTAAGCTCTACCGAAAAAGTGCGAATAATTCGCAAGACCACCCGACTCCAACGAAGATCAGATCCCGAATGTCCTACACCTGGACAACGCAACAGCGAAGCCGGCATTGCTCAAGTCCCTACTATCCTCGAAAACCACGAATCAGCATTCAGTACTTATCCCAAAATTCCCCCACACTGTCTCGCAAGGGGAGGCCGCCAATTGTGAAATTCAGATTCAGACTGCGCATAATAAAAGCTCATGGCCAGAGGAGTAATGTGGCAAAGCACCAAGATGCACTTCTCAGCCGTTGTCGAGAAAATCGACAGTTAAAATAAACCGTTCCGGTGAAATACTCCCTACGATTAACAATTTTCTACACCCTCGTGGCGCAGCGGTAAGCGCTCGGGTTCGTAATCCGAAGGTCGCCGGTTCGAATCTCGCGCCATGCACCTTTTTTTTTTTAGTATTTGTTTTTTGTAATTCAAATGTATCTATACACACACACACACACACACACACACACACACACACACACACATATATATATATATATATATATATATATATATATATATATATATATATATATATATATATATATATATATATGTTTACGCGATCGATGAAAAAGGCGAAAATGATGAATAGTGAGAATGACGAAATTCTTGACATGGCGAACTCGCCAACACAGGACAACAGTATGATGAATAATGGAGTTGAAAACAATTTAATAAGTCGGGAAGATAGTCCGGAACCATTTCAAAATTTTTCTCAATCAGAAAATTTTCAGAATACGAGATTAACGATAGAAGATTCTGGAATAGTATCGAACACAGATAGCTTTACAGCTTTGACGGAAGACGTTGGTTTTGCGGGAAATGTTAGAGGCGAAAAACGTTTCGAGCCAGTTAACATGGAGCAGTTGATGAGTGTAATATTAAATTTGGGATCACAGTTGGGATCTAAATTTAAAACAGAGATGGGAACTTTGAGATCTGAATTAAAAACAGAGATAGGAAGAATTAACACGAAGATAGAAACTTTGACAATACAGTTAGGCTCACAAATAGGAACAATTAAAACCGAGATGGAAACAGTGGCAACACAGTTAGGCTCACCAATAGGGACATGTTTCAAAAACATGAAAGATGAATCAAAGAAAGAAATTAGAGAAGAAGTACAACCGGTTTTGAATGCTCACAATAATAGTTTAATTTCAACAGGAATTAGACAAGAGGAACAGGACAGAGAACGGGAAGAAAAAGATCAACAACGTGCACACGATAAGGAAGAAGTATTTGAAAGAATCGAGGAATCCGTACCAAATGACTTAACGCAACAGTGTGAACAGTCAACTACTAAATGTGACAATACCGAAACCCGAGTTGCGACACTTACGGAAGACGTAAACTTATTGGAAAGAGATGAGGAGATTTCAGATAAATTGACAAGTCTTAGCTTAAATGGAGACAGAGATTCGGATGATACAGCTCCATTGCCATTTGCAGAAACAGAAGAGTACCAGAGCATAAATAAACATGTTGACAATCAGGGAAAATTTAATGAACGCGTTAAAATAGAATTTGAGGTGTTACAAAAGCAAGTCAAACAAATTGAAGGCGAAATCGTAGGAAAAGACAGTAGAAGAAATTTAGAATCACAGATAGCAGAGGGGTTTGAAGAAAGTAATTTATTTCATTTACGGGATGCAACAAGAGAGCGCCAGGCGCGTGAACTTGACAATAATCGACATTCAGACTGGGACAGACGCGGTAGGTCTTTGTCGCCACGAGGAGAAAACTTTGACTATAAACACTTTTTGACTGTTAGGAAATTTAATATCTTCCGCAATTCTAAGAATGACATACATCCATGTGCATGGTTAGATCAATTTATGTACGCAATTCCACCAAATTGGCCATTAAGTCACAAACTGGAAATTATGTGCGGCTATTAATGTCCTCAGGGGATTCACTACACTAAGTGAATATGTGCCGTAGCGTGCATAGGGCCCCGAGCTGTAGTGGTGCTATTTCCCTTTGTTTTCTGCACCGCTGCCTACTCTTTTACTATTCTTTGCATCTGTCAAAACAACTCTTCGACTATCAATCTATCTAGACAGTAGGTAAAGAGTAACCGGATATGACGATTTTACCCAAAAGTGACTTTGGAAATTACCGTTTGGATTTACTGTATCTTCTGCAGCATTCATTCGTAGTTTAAACGAAATTTTACCTGATTATCTTCGTGACAATATTACTTCATATGTTGCCGATATTCTTATTGCTAAACGTTCTTGGAGTGAGCACAACAAAATTTTGGATTCATTATTACGTATTTTTGCAAGAGTTGGCATTACAGTGAACTTAGAAAAATTTGAATTTGGTCGTTCTCAGGTGAAATTTCTCGGTCACATTATTTTTACAGAAGGTATTCTTCCTGGTCCAGAGAAACTAGACGCTATTCGTAATGACGCTGTTCCCACCACAAAACGTGACGTTCGTAGTTTCCTTGGTGTCTCTAATTTTCCTAGACGCTTTGTTAGATTGGACAATTTGGCCACACCCCGTTTTTGCGAACTATCTGGAAAATTCTTTTTAAACGAAAATCGGTCGACAACTCTGTTTGGTTGGTTTGTATTCCTGATGAGTGGGTTAATAAACTAATTTGGTACACACATTTCAGTTATGCACACTTTGGTCCCAGAAAATGCTTTCATAAATTACGAGAAAATTGCTTCTTCAGTAATATGGAAAAACGTATTCGATCTGTTCTTGCCAAATGCAAATTATGTCAAAAGGCTAAGCCGCCAACTATTTCTCACAGAGCACCGTTGTTTCCTATCATTCCAACGAAATTAAAGGAGATTGCTGCAGTCGATTTGTTCGGTCCAGTGGTTCGTTCTACTAATGGTTTTGCGTACATTTTCGTAGCAATTGAATTGACATCAAAATATGTGTGTTTTACACCTTTACGCAAAGCAACAGCTCGTTCAGTATCTAACGCTTTCATCAAACATTTTCTTAAAGAAGTGGGTCATGTTGATAAGGTTATATCAGATAATGGATCACAGTTTCGCTCTAAAATTTGGCTTCGTATTCTACGGCGTCGTAAGATTAAACCAATTTTCATTTCACTTTTTCACCCTCAATCTAATGCTTCAGAGAGATGGATGAAGGAAATCAATAAATTGTGTCGTGTTTATTGTCATCAGAATCACAGAACGTGGGATCAGTATCTTCATATTTTTCAAAACATTCTGAATGAACTTCCTAATGACTCAACTTCTTTACCGCCTACACTGATATTAAAAAACAAAGCACAGACAAATCGCATTTCTGAAATCGTTCCTTTTCCGCCTACACGGAAACTGCGGCATTCTGAAGTTGTCAACCTGGCTCTACAAAATATTGCGTCTGCGGCTGCTAGAAGAGAGAAATCAGTTGAACATCCTGGTCGTTTAAAAAACTTTGTCAGTTGGTCAAAAGGTATTAATTAAGTCTCATCGTTTGTCTCACAAAGGAAAGGGCTTGTGTCGCAAATTTTTTCTGCTTTATAACGGTCCATATAGGATTCGCAAAATTATTCATGATAACACTGTCGAAGTAGAAACTCTTAAATCTCGACGCTCTAAGGGAATACATCATATATCTAACGTTAAAATTTTTGTGGAATGACATACTTTTGAGAAACTAACAGCTACATGTAAACATGCAGAGAATACAAGGATACCGCGCTGTGTTTTGGCGGCGGCACATACTCAAAGCAACAGTCAAGTCTGCGCGCCGCACAAGGCAGTCGTTGGCCGCAAACAATAACTTCCAAACAATAACTACACAAGGAGGGCGTGCCCCTACGTTCAATTGTCAGTAATATTGGGGCACCTACGTACACAACAGCCAAGTACTTGAAAGGTCTCCTGTCTCCATATGTGGGCAAATGTTTCACCATATCCGCAACTCAGAAGATTTCCTGCAACGCCTCAAGCAACTGCACATCACAGATTCGGACATCATGGTCAGTTTTGATGTGGTATCGCTGTTCACCAGGGTCCCACTGAAGGACTCACTAGAACTGATTGCAGAGAAATTTGACGGTGCTCTGTTGGACCTGTTCAGTCATACACTGACATCCACGTATTTCCTGTACAGAAACCAATATTACGAGCAAACTGAAGGTGTAGCTATGGGCAGCCCACTGTCCCCTGTGGTTGCCAACATGTTTATGAAGAGTTTTGAGGAGAGGGCATTGGAGACAGCCACATTTAAACCCACATGCTTCTTTAGGTATGTGGATGACACCTTCGTGATCTGGCCACATGGGATGGACAGGCTCAATGAGTTTCTTGAACATCTTAACTCATGCCACCCTAATATCAAGTTCACCATGGAACTGGAGAAGAATGGCCAGCTGCCATTTCTGGATGTACTAGTCCAGAGGAAAGCAGATGGATCAATTGGCCACAGTGTGTACCGAAAACCAACACACACTGATTTATATCTGCAGGCCAGCAGCTGTCACCACCCTGCACAGAAGACTTTGGTCCACAGAGCACATGCCCTGTCAGACCAAGAGAATCTACCTATAGAGATAGAACGTCTCAAAACAGTTTTCTCCAAGAATGGATACACGGACAGACAAATTGAGAGGGCACTCCAACCAGCCACCATACCACAGGTTCCTGAAGAAGACCAAGACGAAACAAAGAAGGTGGCATATCTGCCCTATGCTGGCTCTATTTCTGCCAGAATCAGTAGGATCCTCCGTAAACACAATATCAAGTGTGTTTTCTGTCCATCCAACAAGATTGGGGGACTGCTGGGGAGTGTCAAAGACGACCTGGGGTTACGAAAACCAGGGATTTACAATATACCTTGTCAATGTGGCAGTTCCTACATTGGCCAGACGACCAGAACTGTGGAGATCAGATGCAAAGAACATCAGAGGCACACTAGATTAAGACAGGTGACTAAGTCAGCCATTGCTGAACACTGCCTAGAACTAGATCATGCCATGAAGTATGAGGATACCAGGATTCTAGCACAAACACCCAGATTCTGGGACAGTGTTATAAGAGAATCGATAGAAATTAAAATGGCTGACGATCTTATGAACCGTGACACAGGGTACCAGCTAAGTAGAGCCTGGGATCCGGCTCTGGAATTGTTAAAGGAGCAACGGGGCCAGCTGCAACACTGCACAAACAGAAGAACCAGAGACATGGAGATGGAAAACGAGCCCCTGACGGACTGCCAGGAGCACCAGACCGAAGATGGAACACCCAGAAGTGGGACTGATGGGCGCGGACCGCAGAGGGAACATCCAGAGCCGCAGTGGACGAAAAACGGAGCGGCAACGCTCCATCAGGTCGTGGTGAGCGGGCGCGGACCGCAGGGGGAACGCTTGGTACCCCAGAACGTAGATGAAACCCCCAGGAGCGGGGTTGGTGGGCGCGGACCGCAGAGGGAACACCTAGAACCGCAGCGGACGGAAAACGGAGCAGCAACGCTCCAGCAGGTCGCAGGGAATGGGCGCGGACCACAGAGGAAGCGCCTGCAGCCGTTGGTGGAGGGGGAAGGCCATAGGCATAAATACTGGACCAGGTCCACTCGAGGAGCAGTCTCAGGTCGCACCTGATGAAGGTTACGAGCTACGTGACCGAAATATCGTGCAAGTACGACGCTGATATCCGGCAGAACACCCGACAACCCAAGATGTCAATAACTTCCTACGTCACGCGCCTACAGCTGATCGAGCGCTCAGTGCGAATGCACTGACAGCCGTAAACAAATACACGGTCTAATTTCTCCGATTAAATTCAGTATAAAAGCTATAGTGACTTGATAAATTATGTTATTAACGTTCAGTATTTTTCAGGATACGTTTGTGTAAAATATTTAAGACTGTCAGGTAAATTCTGCGTGTGACCGATGTTAAGACGACTTGCTATCGAGAAAATTTCAGGAAGAATGTAATTTCGAAGAAGAGAGTAATAAACTAAAAAGGTAACGATTAATTGAGTTTATTTTTCAGGTAACATATTTCCACTTGGTACGTACTTTAGACGTAATTTGCTGCTCGCGATTACGTGATTCATACTTTGTGCTAAATTTCACGTTCTATGAATTTACTTGTGAAGCGACGTGCTTGAGTACATTAACTGATTTTGACAATGATTGATTAATGAACAGGGTTGTTACTTGTGTATATTATGCATCGCTTGGCTGCGCTGCTTTTTCACTGATGTCATATTTTTCTATTATGTGCCTGCTTTGCTTATTTATTTAAATTATAATTGTCACCTGATTAGTTGTGCTGATGTGGTTATGTATGTAAGTTATACTTTGTGATTTATCTGCTTGCACCTTCATGTTTACTTATTAAGATGACATATGAACATTTATTTGCTAATGACCTGTTTATTATGTAAGATACATATTTGCTGCTTTGCGTATGGATTGCATATTTACACATTTCTGTTTTGTTGTCATAACTACTCTTCAATTTAGAATATAGCAATGCTGATGTACAGTGTACGAACATAGAGTTTAGGTTACACTATGGTATTAATTATTGTTCGCTTGGCAGAGCCTCGTTGTAGGGATTGTGCTTGACATTCTGTTCTCTACTGGTATATTTACTCGCTGTTGCATGTTTTGCCTACGCTCAGTGCCTTATATTTTAAGATAAGAAAATGAACTGCTATAATTCGACGAACGACATTAGTACAAGAAACGTCATAGAAGTCACATGAGCTGGAGGTTTTATGGAAGCTGTATAAATTTATGCTAATAGGAAGGAAGCTAACGACATGACATACCAACACTAGGTTTAGACCATTGACAGTTATTACACTGCATTCTTCGTGAGCAATTGAAATAGCAAGTGACACTTGACACAAGAAATACTCCACATGTTTGCTTCTGTTTGCCATGATTCTTGAAGTGGTGTACACACTGAAATATCACGATTATTCACACTTCGTAATCGTACTTAATTACTGAAAGTTCTTCGAACTAAAGGCTGTTAGAGGTCATGTATGCATCTATTTTATTTAATGATGGACAAGGTAACCAAAATGTATTTTATAATTCATAATGAGTAGAAGATTTGGGTGAGATGGATTACACAGAGGTTGTGTGTGGACATTGTGTCTTCGGATTGCATGGGATGATGAATTGAAGTTTGGTTGGTTCAAATGGCTCTGAGCACTATGGGACTCAACTGCTGAGGTCATTAGTCCCCTAGAACTTAGAACTAGTTAAACCTAACTAACCTAAGGACATCACAAACATCCATGCCCGAGGCAGGATTCGAACCTGCGACCGTAGCGGTCTTGCGGTTCCAGACTGCAGCGCCTTTAACCGCACAGCCACTTCGGCCGGCAATGGAAGTTTGCACTAGGATTTTATCTGTACTTGTTTGAGGAGACTGACTAGAGGAAAGAGTTGTTATGGAAGTGAAATGATATTGTTGCTGAGGTTTATATGTATCAACGTATTGAAGAGGTATTATTGAGGTATTGAGATTATGTGAAGTTGATGATTATTGGAGTTTTCGTGGACAAGAGGTAAGGTAAATGATATTGATGATAAGGTTTATATGTATCGACGTATTGAAGAGGTATTATTGATGATAAGGTTTATATGTATCGACGTTAGAGGTATTATTGAAGTATTGACACTATGTGATGCTGATAATTATTGGAGTTTTGGTGGATAAGAGGTAAAGTAAGTGAGGAGCATATATTTCTTTGTTGGTCTATATGGAACAAGGAGGATGAAGATGGCAGACTAGAACACTCAAGTAGAAGGAAGATTGTCTACACACACATTTTGTTAAATCAATAAGCAGTACATACTTTTTTTTTGGAGAGAGGAAGCATTTGCATATCTTGGCACACTGACAGTTGTTCAGCAACTGTACATTTTGATCTGGCTTGGCAAACATTGGTCTTGACATGATGACTATGACGTTGACTAACTATTATTGACAGTTATACATTGCTGCCACTACCACTTGATACACTTGATGAACATAAAATTTTGACAGAATTGCATTTACGCAGTTAACACTATTCAATTACACAGTAGCACTTAATGTCGATGAAAGACGAGTGAGTGTGTTTTGTGTGTTTTCCTTTTATAATCCCAGATAATTGGTACCAACCTATCTCCTAAATATTATTTTACTTGTTTGTTGTGGCTTGCACTGACACCCATAAACATTATAGGTTTACTGTTATTCGTGTATTGTAATAGTTAATAGGACAATTATCTGATATCATTTGTGTGCTTATTATGATTTGTATGTTTAGTGTAAGAGCATTGATAATAATTTTGTTAAAGCAATTGTGTGTGCATTCAAACTGTTGTTCATGACTGAACTGTCTGATTAGTGATGGTGAATATTATGGACTGTTACCTGCACTTGTTCAATATGATGGGTGCCACTTGGAAACGTTTAATTTCTGCTGATAAACTCTGACGAACTGTGTGATTGGTGACAGAGAATATTATGGACTGCTGTCTGCACCTGCTCAACATTGCTGGGTGCCACTGATGGACTGCTTCTACTGAAATGATGTCACTTGTTGGTGTCTGCACCTGCTCAACATTGCTGGGTGCCACTAATGGAATTGCTTCTACTGAAATGATGTCACCTGTTGGTGTCTATACTTGCTCAACATTGCTGGGTGCCACTGATGAACTGTTTCTACTGAAATAATGTCACTTGTTGCTGTCTGCACCTGTTCAACATTCCTGGGTGCCACTGATGGACTGCTTCTACTGAAATGGTGTCACTTGTTGCTGTAGCACCTTTTCAACATTGCTGGGTGCCACTAATGGAACTGCTTCTGCTGAATGATGTCACTTGTTGGTCTCTGCACCTGTTCAACATTACTGGGTGCCACTGATGGACTGCATCTATTGAAATAATGTCACTTGTTGGTATCTGCACCTGTTCAACATTGCTGGGTGCCACTAATGGAACTGCTTCTGCTGAATGATGTCACTTGTTGGTGTCTGCACCTGCTCAACATTACTGGGTGCCACTGATGGACTGCATCTATTGAAATGATGTCACTTGTTGGTGTCTGCACCTGTTCAACATTGCTGGGTGCCACTGATGGAACTGATTCTACTGAAATGATGTCACTTGTTGCTGTCTGCACCTGCTCAACATTGCTGGGTGCCACTGATGGAACTGCTTCTACTAAAATGATGTCACTTGTTGGTATTTGCACCTGTTGACCATTGCTGGGTGTTACTGCTGGAACTATCAACTACTTGTTTTTTTAAATCAAAAGCATTTTATGTGAACATTTGTATAAACTGATTTTTTGTGTATTGTGTAAACTATTATGTAAAGGCACATGTATGAAAGAATTTGTATTGCTTACTGTATTTTATATATTAGGTTATTGAAAGGTCAATGCAAAGCCAAAATTTTATCTAGTTATATGATATTTACGTATTAATATTGTCTTTCATTTTTGTCTGTATTTTTTTGACGAATTTGGTGGTATTTTCACCACCAATGCTGGCAAAAATACCATCAAATTCTAGCCCGTGGAGGAGGGGCATATGAAAGGTGGCTACACTGAGCCACAGCGCCAGAGATCGCGCCAGAGAGTATTATTCAGCCGCCTCCACTGGCAGTGATTATTGAGAAGTAGCGGTGAGCAGTGCTTGTCGAGAGGTCATGGTGGAGAGTGCTTGCTGAGATGTCGCAGTGAAGAGTTCTTGTCGAGAAGTCGTAGTGGAGAGTGCTTGTTGAGATGTTGTAGTAGGGAGTGCTTGTTCCATGTTGTGTGCAGTTGTTTGATGGGCTAGACAGCAGAAGTTGTTCGAATGGAGATGTTGTAATGATCAGAGTGCTTTTCATCAATATATATGAAGGTAACAAAACTCGCTTTATTTCTCATTATTTCAATGTCTTGAATAATGCGTCATTACAGGTTCGGTCAACAAAGCATCTGGCTTGTGTTCTTGGATTAGAGTGTAATTCTGGTTTCCTTGCGTAATTATGGTATTTCTATTTTCTTTAATTACTTCAGTATAAATGATATTTAAAATTTCTTGTGTTATTGAAGAAGAACCGTGCCAGATGCGTACGTTGAATCACACTTCCACACACAGAACAGTTATACTTGTGCTTTGGTTTCGTAGGTTTTATAGTTGCTGGGGACTTAATTAATTGATTGTATTAACGGAAATTTTAATTTCATTCTTTGTTGTTGTTCTATGCAGTCAGATTGCGTACAAATACTAATCAGGGCCAACCGTTTACGAGACTTCGTAATCGGACAGACAGCGACTAAAAATTAAAATTATTTGCATTAATATATAATTAAGCCCCCATGCACGTGGCGACCCTGCCAGGATCGTCCCTTGGAATTCTTCCGATTGTAAAAATAGTAGACAGTAGTATTGTTGTAGTAATTTGTAGTTTAGTAATTGTAGTCTATATTGCATGTGTAGATTTGGTAATTGGCATTCTTCTAATGGTATTTTGCAAAATTTAATTTTTGTTGCCTTGTCTACGGGTTTGACAATTTAGTGCACTTATTTCAATTGTGTTGGCGAGTTCGCCATGTCAAGAATTTCGTCATTCTCACTATTCATCATTTTCGCCTTTTTCATCGATCGCGTAATCATTTACGAAACATACAAAACTCGTCACAATACGAAAATTACAGAGAATATAACACGTTATCACCAACAATACCATTCACACAAAATGCTTCCCTCAAACACGATTAACGAACAATTGAAATAAGTGCACTAAATTGTCAAACCTGTAGACAAGGCAACAAAAATTAAATTTTGCAAAATACCATTAGAAGAATGCCAATTACCAAATCTACACATGCAATATAGACTACAATTACTAAACTACAAATTACTACAACAATACTACTGTCTACTATTTTTACAATCGGAAGAATTCCAAGGGACGATCCTGGCAGGGTCGCCACGTGCATGGGGGCTTAATTATATATTAATGCAAATAATTTTAATTTTTTAGTCGCTGTCTGTCCGATTACGAAGTCTCGTAAACGGTTGGCCCTGATTAGTATTTGTACGCAATCTGACTGCATAGAACAACAACAAAGAATGAAATTAAAATTTCCGTTAATACAATCAATTAATTAAGTCCCCAGCAACTATAAAACCTACGAAACCAAAGCACAAGTATAACTGTTCTGTGTGTGGAAGTGTGATTCAACGTACGCATCTGGCACGGTTCTTCTTCAATAACACAAGAAATTTTAAATATCATTTATACTGAAGTAATTAAAGAAAATAGAAATACCATAATTACGCAAGAAAACCAGAATTACACTCTAATCCAAGAACACAAGCCAGATGCTTTGTTGACTGAACCTGTAATGACGCATTATTCAAGAAATTGAAATAATGAGAAATAAAGCGAGTTTTGTTACCTTCATATATATTGATGAAAAGCACTCTGATCATTACAATATCTCCATTCGAACAACATCTGCTGTCTAGCCCATCAAGCAACTGCACACAACATGGAACAAGCACTCCCTACTACAACATCTCAACAAGCACTCTCCACTACGACTTCTCGACAAGAACTCTTCACTACGACATCTCAGCAAGCACTCTCCACCACGACCTCTCGACAAGCACTGCTCATCGCTACTTCTCAATAATCACTGCCAGTGGAGGCGGCTGAATAATACTCTCTGGTGCGATCTCTGGCGCTGTGGCTCAGTGTAGCCACCTTTCAATATATATATAAAATTCTCGGTAATCAGTTGCAACAATTATGCATATAATAAGTTGTTGAAAGTCGTTTGTCATGGAAAAACTGGCGACTTCGAACATCATTATGTTTTCCGCAAACAAAGTTGTATTTCACAAATGTTATTGATTGTCTTCATAATGTTAACCGCGTATAGTTAACGGAAGACGTAGAAACGATATTGCGAAACGAATACGTATAGCGTAAGTCAAACGTTCGAATTAGAATAGAGACCCCACGAACACAAATTTGCTGTGGCAGGTATGAAATATAAACTCCGTTACTCGCTCGTTACACTTGAAGGACAGATGTTGAATGGGCCGAAACGAGCCGCCGCATAACAGCGTAGTTGCCTGCTAACTTCGAAAGAAGGTAGATGCGGTCCCTAGCGCAACATCGTCGAAAATCAGTGCGGACGTGAGAGCTTTGGTACACCCTGTTAAACAAACGGAAAAATGGAGGCGGTACAATTGGAGAGCGATCCGCCTTCACCAACATGCATAAGCAATTCATTAATAGTTTATGTGTGTGTGTGTATATATATATATATATGAATTACAAAAACTAATAATAAAAAAGTATGACATGACGCGAGACTCGATCCGGCGACCTTCGGATTACGAACCCGAGCGCTTACCGCTGCGCCACGACGCTGTAGAAAATTATTAATCGTAGAGAGTATTTCACCGCAACGGTATCTTTTAACTGTCGATTTTCTCGACAACGGTTGAGAAGTGCATCTTGGTACTTTGCCACATTACACCTCTGGCCATGAGCTTTTATTATGCGCAGTATGAATCGAATCTGAATTTCGCAATTGGCGGCCTCCCCTTGTCAGAACATCATTCGCGCCAATAGCGACCATTCCCTCCAGATTCGAGCAGGGCTTTATGACGTCAACTAGCCTCAGTTTAAGTTGACCAACCATGCCTCTGCTATTTAGCTGAGGGCACTGAACTTGCTGTTTGACGGGCAACGAAAACAACATGCCTAGACCACCGAGTCCGCTGGCCATCTGGCGCCAGACAGTCGCGCCCAGCAGGGCACTGTCCACAAGTATTCTCAGAATCATGAGGACAATGCAGTTAGTTGTTGCCAGTAGTCTTCATTCCGGACGTGCCAGAACGGTAAACACATAAACTGCTGCGACACTCAGACGTCTCACAGTTCGTTTCGCACTGCATACAACAGGTGAAACTCGACTGACGTCAGTCATTCCGCCAGGCGGTTAAGCCCACTGATGTTCGACCGTCTCAGTATTCAGAGAAGTGCAGCCCCCAACCGGAAATGCAGTGTGCCGCATCCTCCGATGCTCGCCTTGCAAAGGCCACCCAGGGAAGTAACCTGACATGCGTAGGAATAAAGTGAAAAGTATTTTGAGCTCTCAGTATAAATACTCTCATTACAATAACCTTATTCGGACGGTTACCACCGTGCAATGACATAAAACATTAATAAAATTGTTGAAAATGAGAGGCGACATGCAAAAGAGGGTATGAAACCTCTCAAAGGGATCACCAATCTAGTATTGGAGGACAGCGTAGAGCGAAAAAATCTTAGAGGAAGACCAAGAGATGAATACACTAAGCAGATTCAGAAGGATAAGGGTGCAGTAGTTACCTGGAAATGAAGAAGCTTGCATGACAGAGTAGCATGGAGAGCTACATCAAACCAACCTCTGGACAGAAGACCACAACAACAAACAATAGTGTCATTTTATTTTTGCTTCTTTAGTATCGTATTATGGTGCAGGGATTTCCACGTGTGCGAGGTCTGAAGTAAAGGGAACAACAGGCGAGTTGGTAATGTTAACTGTTAACACATTTAACTAATTCATTTACAGTGATGGTTTTATTTTGTTTGGAACTATGAATAAAATGACTCTTTAATACAATCTACCTAGTATAATAATATTTATATTTTGAACTCTGTTGGTTTGCTAGTTTTATAAATTATAAAAAAACATCATCTTGCCCTAGTGCTGAGGTAGTTGACATTTGCCACAGAGCAAGATGCCAATGCTGGTGAAAGAATACATTTTATTAAAGTGTAATACAATACATTACCTAATGAAACACAGCTGTATATTTCATATTAAATCGTGTATATCAAAGAAAACTCATAATATGTACCCCGTTATTCCACAAGAGATTATTCTGATTGCCTTCAAAATCCTAACATATCAAGCAGTACACATTACATTCGCATAACGCACATTATGCGAATTCTTAGCGTCTCATCTTTTCAAGAGTGAGTAGTACCCATATGGTGGTACTATCAGTAAGTGTGAACTTAAACCAAGTGATTAGTCATCTTTGTCATCAGATTACGGCACCATAACAGAGTGGGCAGTGCACATCGATACCACTGACATTGTCTCGCTGCAATCTACAACGACAATTCGAAGAGGCTGAAGAAGACATGCCCCCTCTCTCTCTCTCTCTCTCTCTCTCTCTCTCTCTCTCTCTCAGCACAGCAGCGCCCTCACACGGACGTCATTATCAAACCCAGTTTATGATCTCAACTGAAGCAGTCAACATCATCGAGTAGTACTAAAGAATTTTTCAAGTCTTCAATGGAAATGTAATTTTGTAAATATCGAACACTTTACTTTCAGGACGCGTGGTATAGGGGTAGCGTCTTTGATTCATAATCAAAACGTCTTCGGTCCAGGGTTCGATCCCCGCCACTGCCTAAATTTTGATAAATAATCAGCATTGGCGGCCGAAGACTTCCGGCATAAGAAGTCAGCCTCATTCTGCCAACGGCCTTGTCAAAGAGGGCGGAGGAGCGGATAGAGGTTCAGGGCACTCTCTTGTCCTAGGGGTGGGAAATTGCCCCTAAAGGCGGAAGAATCAGCAATGATCAACGACATGAGAATGCAGAAGGCAACGGAAACCACTGCATTAAAGACACGTAACGTGTATCCACAGGACATGTGGCCTGTAATTGAATAAGTGTCATGATGCTCTCTCCATTGGCAAAAGATTCCGGAATAGTCCCCCATTCGGATCTCCGGGAGGGGACTGCCAAGGGGGAGGTTACCGTGAGAAAAAGATTGAATAATCAACGAAAGGATAACGTTCTACGAGTCGGGGCGTGGAATGTCAGAAGCTTGAACGTGGTAGGGAAACTAGGAAATCTGAAAAGGGAAATGCAAAGGCTCAATCTAGATATAGCAGGTGTCAGTGAAATGAAGTGGAAGGAAGACAAGGATTTCTGGTCACATGAGTATCGGGTAATATCAACAGCAGCAGAAAATGGTATAACAGGTGTAGGATTCGTTATGAATAGGAAGGTAGGGCAGAGGGTGTGTTACTGTGAACAGTTCAGTGACCGGGTTGTTTTAATCAGAATCGACAGCAGACCAACACCGACAACGATAGTTCAGGTATACATGCCGACGTCGCAAGCAGAAGATGAACAGATAGAGAAAGTGTATGAGGATATTGAAAGGGTAATACAGTATGTAAAGGGGGACGAAAATCTAATAGTCATGGGCGACTGGATTGCAGTTGTAGGGGAAGGAGTAGAAGAAAAGGTTACAGGAGAATATGGGCTTGGGACGAGGAATGAAAGAGGAGAAAGATTAATTGAGTTCTGTAACAAGTTTCATCTAGTAATAGGGAATACCCTGTTCAAGAATCACAAGAGGAGGAGGTATACGTGGAAAAGGCCGGGAGATACGGGAAGATTTCAATTAGATTAGATCATGGTCAAACAGAGATTCCGAAATCAGATACTGGATTGTAAGGCGTACCCAGGAGCAGATATAGACTCAGATCACAATATAGTAGTGATGAAGAGTAGGCTGAAGTTCAAGACATTAGTCAGGAAGAATCAATACGCATAGAAGTGGGATACAGAAGTACTAAGGAATGACGAGATACGTTTGAAGTTCTCTAACGCTATAGATACAGCAATAAGGAATAACGCAGTAGGCAGTACAGTTGAAGAGGAATGGACATCTCTAAAAAGGGCCATCACAGATGTTGGGAAGGAAAACTGAAACGTCCCCTTTGAACAATTATACATAAGACTGTGCTTTAACTGACACACAATATTTTTTTTTAGCGCAACGCAATCTGACTTTCAAAAATCCATACAAAAGAATGGCCCTGACGAACATTAACCTATACGTTTCACAAATCACTTACCTCACAAAAATCTTGGTTACTCGAGCTACTGCAATAAAGCGAGCGCCACTACTGAAAGCTAAATAAAAGATTCAAACTACTGAAGGCACTAACTACTGATAGGCATAGTTAGCAAATGAAAGATTTTAATAGAGAACAAACAATGTATTTACCTTAATAGTCATAATATATATAGCAGTTCATGACAAATTTCAAAACTCCGCCATCTCTCTCCCCACATCCACCACTGCTGGCGGCTCACCTCCAACTGCGCAACGCTACGCGCTGTTCACATCCAGCTGCCTAACACTACAATGGAGAGTATTACAACAATGCAAAGCAGCCACAGACTGCACACAGCACAGCCAGTGATTCTCACACAGACCGCTACATAACGTTGCCAATAAGAAAACATAAACAGCCTACTTACATAGCCCCCATGCTCCCCACAAAAAATTTTACAAATTGTTTTGGGCACTGGGCAATACATATTTGTTAAAAGTTTTCATAATCGTAATTACAATAACAAAGAAATCAAATGCACACACTTATTGATACAATGTTGGTCAAAAGCTAAAATTTTCTCACAGTCCATAAAGACAGTTCTGATCATTCATCATAATAGTAATTACAGTTTTTTTCACAAAGTCTCATTAGTAAAAGAAATTGCACACAGAAGTAGTGGATTTCCATGCAGTCTTGAAGAAGTAGTGTTGTCCTTCCAACGGAAAGACAGTGCTGACTCTTGACATGCTGACAGGTAATGGGCCATAACAGAGCAAACCCACAGCAGAGTCAGTCGAAGTTTTGAAGAGTATTGGTAGGTAGGTCATCACAGAGCAGACCCACTGTAGTCCTGGTAGAGATTACGGTACTGGTGGGCCACCAGAGGTGCAGACCCACTGCAGTCCTTGTAGAAATAATGGTACTGGTGAGTCAGCAAAGGTGTAGACCCACTGTAGTCCTTGTAGAAATGGCCAGCAGCCATCTGTTGTGACTGTGCAGGTGCACAATCACCATTGAAGAGTCTTGCTGATAATATAGCAAGTCCATAAACCACCACTCGCGCACTCACAAAGTTTTTGGAATTGTCCTTAGAACCAGCAATGCTGTTATCCAGTCCCTTGCTGAATTATTAACACACATGCAAACACTAACAGTCCCTACTTCTCACATATTGTCCATATACTATGACCAACAGAAACGTGTGCAGTGAAATGATACTTAATTTGAAGAACTGGTGTCAATTACAATATTATAACATGAGAATACAATTACAAAGGTACAAAATACATCATTAAAGAACATAACAATACAGATAACATTTGTAGTAACAAACTTTACAAAAGAATCGAAATAACATATACATCAGTGTTACAGGAATTATGACATGAGTACATACATAAAAGATCAGAATGACTTTCGAAACATCAACTTCACATATGAGCATTAAAACAAAACAGAATAAATAATGTCTAAACATCTCTACAAAGAAAATAACACATTATCAGAAAAATTCTACAACATAGCTCCTATTAGCTTAACACATTAAGACAGGAAAAACACAACTACCCAAGGGTACACAAACACATAGTGGGATAACACAAGGAAAGGACAGGGTTTGTTTTACTGCAGTGTTTTGCAAACAAAACTTTCTTTACTTCTCGGAGATCTCCCTCCATTCTTCATTATTTCCAAAAAGTCCTATCTATACCTGCTTTCTGTACTTTTTTTTGTATAACTTCTCAATGCATTTCTTCCAATTCATTGCAACGCAGTCTCTTATATAGTCTACCCCCTCTTAAGCTAACTTAAATCTACTGAGCTCAGATGCTAAACTAAGGAACGAGGCAATGCAGCAGCACAAAACAATTAACACAAACAGCAATGATAAAAAATACAAAAGGCAAAGCAAGCAGCATAAATTACAACTAATATAAGGCAATGAGCAGCAAACAAGAAAAATAAATCAGTAGTAAAACTGGCTTAAAAGAATAATACAAAGTGAAATTTAGTAGCACTATGCATGGCAAACAGCAGCAGCATCTAAACATGACAAAGCTTAAGCAGAAAAAATAGTACACTAAAGACAACAATGCAGATAAGGGAAATGTCTGTTCACATCTTAATGTCTATGTAATTAAAGTGGTGCACCACAAAAACTTATTCTATGACATAAATTACCAAGTATTGTAAAGAAAATTATGTATGCAGTTCCTGTGAAGGGAAATGTCTTTTTGTGCTCCCTCATTTTTTGGAAATATATCACAAAACTATTATTTACTGGATCTGTAGACAGAAAATATTTATATTAGTACATCTATAAAATTTTATGTTAACCAATGCTGCAGTGCAGCTAGAAACTAGATATTAAACAAAATAGGCAAAGCAAGGCGTGAAACGTCATTCACTAGCCATATGGCATTTCATAGTGCAGTAAACAATCTTTCAACTAGAAAGACAATAGATGTGAAATGTATCTCATCATTTCATTTCAGTAAATATCATAAATTAAGAGCTCCACAGTGTAATCATATGTTTTCAAGTTCGACCGTGTCGTTTTTGCAATGATTTCTACAAAGGAACGTCAATAGCAAGGATAATGGCCTCCCTCTTTTTTTTCTACCTGTGCCTCTGGCACACACTAATGACTTTTTCTCCAGGCGTCTGACACAGCTGGGTGCCCGTGACGCATTACGTGCAGGTGGTCACTTAACTTTCGTACGGAAATATTTACGACAGCAGTTTCCGCTAATGTGGCAGTCTCATATAAAAATATTTCACAGGTCAAGAATTTGGGTTACAAATCTGTAGAAACAAAATCCTATAAATATAACAGTGTCCAAAAATTTTTTTGCCGGCATTGTGATACATTCACGCATTTACACACATTTCATAACTTTTAAAGTAGGAGTCTTGGTTTAGAACATCCTTTTTCACAAGACAGTGTCCCTTACCACTAGTCATTATTCCTTACCTTATTGCTCATATACATATTCGTCAACACTTCTACAATACTTTATCATAATAAATACATAGCATAATCAAATTCCTCATATAGCATCAGCTTATTGATCATCAACATACCTCAACAGCATAATACACATCGTCTTCGTAAAAATAACATCATGACACCTCAGTCAAATCTCAAAATCGTCGTAGCTTTCTAATTTCAAAACCTAAAAAAATTCTCTGCTCATTTAAATAGTGTCATCTACCTCAAACGTACTTTAAAAATTGTGATCCCATACCAAATATATCATTTAAAGCTCTCATAATATCACAATGGGTCCGAAAAAATATGAAAAGTTCACAAAGTACAGACAAAATACAATTTCGTAAGTGTGAAGTTATCCAACTGTGTAATTACGTAAACATCTGTCACTGATGTAGTAAAATAAATGTTTGTCTCTCTCAGTTAAATGATCAGATAGCTGTGTAATTTATGTGTTAGAGAAATATGGTACTGATGTGTAAAGTTGTATAAGCAAATACCATATTAGCTAGGGCTCCTTGTGCTTGCCACACACATGGTACACAAAGTAAGCGTGTACCCCCCTGAGGATTAATGTAATTATACCCTCAGGTGTTACAGATTACAGCAACGGAATGAAATGTATCACGGAAAACCTTTGTATCATTGTACTTCAAATATCTTTAAAAAATAAATGTTTTAAGTACAAAATTAATCACTCAAATACGTGTACTGTAGCGCTAAACTGTGCGTCATATTGTAAGATAATCTCTGTGGAAGTCTCGTATTTATCGTCCTCCGAAAGGTAAGTTCTGCAGAAGTCAATGTACTTACCTCATCATAAACAAAAGTGAAATGCTTTGTGTATAGATATCGTAGTTATTACGCTTATTGTTGTGATGAAGAAAGTACTGTACTGTAACATATTGTTGTGCTACGGAAAACCCTGTCTCATTGTAGCTATACTACAAAAGTTAGTACTAAAACCTGTTTTACTTTCCAGAAGAATTCAGAAAAACTGTGCAGATATAAAACAGATACACCACAAAAGCAACATTGTAAATTGTCACTCATTAGTAGCGTCATGATAAAACCGTGTAGTTGTCACATAAACTAACCACTGTGTCGTCTGTTCACTATAACAATGCATTCGTAATTTCTGTTTAAATAAGTTCTCTTGGTTCTTGACTGGATGTTTAACTTCAAACATTGTTGCATGTTAACAGTTTCTTAAGTCTGACAAAGCATACTAGAAATGTGAAGTGAAAAATTTTATGGCAAAGACAAAGTTAAAAAGCAGATTATTTTTCAATAAACGGTTTTACATGTGAAATGTGGTGTAAACCTTTACTCTTCCTAGTACGCAGAGTTTCAACTTCAACGCAATTATCATGTGGTATACGTCGGATTCTGTAAGGTCCATTGTAAACTAGAAAGAATTTGTGACTCAAGTGTTTCTTCTTATGTGACAATGAATGAGCTTTACTGAGAACTTTCTGACCAATATGTAATTTCTTTGCATTTGCTTTACTGTGTAGTTTTCTCCTTTTGTCTGCTGCAGATTTTATATTTTTAAGAGCCAAATCAATTATGTCTTTGTGTCGAAGTTTACGTGTATTCGGGAAAGGTACAAGCTCTCTGATTCTGTTCGGTGGTTTTTCATTCTTCAGTACAAGAGTAGGTGGTAAAGCAGTGGAATCACGAGGCATTTCATTCAGCACGTTTTGAAATAAGTGTAAATATCTGTCCCAATGCTGATGCTTTCTGTGACAATAAAGTCTGCAAAGCTTATTGATTTCTTTCATAATCCGTTCGGAGGGGTTACGGTGTGGTGAGTACAATGAAATAAAAACAGGTTTGATTTTATGGTTGCGAAGCATGCGTGACCAAACAGCAGGTCTGAATTGCTGTCCGTTATCTGAAATGACTTTACTAACGTGTCCAACTTCACGTAAGAAATTTTTAACAAAGGCGTTGGATAGAGACCGTCCTGTGGCTTTACGTAACGGTGTGAAAGAAACAAATCTTGAAGTAAGTTCAACAGCGACTAGAATGTACGAAAATCCATTAGATGTTCTGACAAGTGGTCCCAAGAGATCAACAGCAGCAAATTCTTTTAATTTAGAAGGAATGATAGGAAACAGCGGAGCACGATGGGAGATAGTAGATGGTTTCGTCTTTTGACAAAGTTTACAAATAGACAAGACTCTTCGAATTCTCTTTTCCATATTGTTAAAATAACAAGTCGTTCGAAGAATATGATAACATTTTCGTGGACCAAAATGTGCGTAGCTGAAATGAATGTACCAAATGAGCTTATTAACAAAATCGTCAGGAATGCAAAGTACCCATAGTTTGTCATCAACAGTGCAGCGTTTGAACAGTATGTTGTTTCTAACCAGATAATAATGCCGAATCTGTGTGTGTGTCTTTTCATGCCATTTGCTTTTGATGTCTTTCCAAATCGGATCTTTATCTTGTTCATGAGCAATGTCCTTTAAAGATGTGGTGATGAAGTTTTCAAAGGCGACTTTCTGAATGTAAAGAATACTGAATTTTTTCTCGAGGTTACCTTCTGTGTTACTTTTCTCAAGCCCAGCTGGTGCGCGTGACAGTGCGTCCACAACAATGTTCTCCTTGCCGGGAAGGTAGACTATTGTGAAGCGGAATTCTTGCAGAAACAATGCCCAACGTTTTAACCTGTCATGATTTAATTTTGAAGACATAAGAAATTGTAATACACGATGATCACTGTATACTTTACGTGCTTACCAGAAAGAAAGAAACGGAATTTGTTAAATGCCCAAACGATAGCTAAAGCTTCTAATTCAGTAACGGAATAATTTTTTTCAGATTTTGTTAGCACTCGGCTAGCAAAAGCAATGGTTTTCTGAACAGTAGTGTCATTTTCTATGGCTTCTTGAAATAAATGGGCACCAAGTCCGACTTTAGAAGAATCCGTGCTAAGGCAGAAATCTTGTGACAGATCTGGATGAGCTAGTATTGGCGCGTTAAGTAGCGATTCTTTCAAAGAATTGAATTCCAACTGTGCTTGTTCGTCCCAGTTCCAAATAGTGTTTTTTCCAGTGAGAGAACAAAGTTTTGGTGTAACAAGAATTTGCATATTCAGAAAACGACGGTAAAAATTTACGAGACCCAGAAAACTGCGGACTTGTCTTTTTGTGGATGGAACTGGAATGGCTCTGATTGCTTCTAACTTTTCAGGATCCGGCTGAATGCCTTCAGAAGAAATAATATGTCCCAAAAACCTCACCTTTGACCTACCGAATTCAGACTTTTCCAAGTTAACTGTAATTCCAGATTCTGCAAAAATACGTAACAAACTGTTGAGGATGCGATTATGTTGTTCCCATGAGGCTTCTGCTATCAGAATATCGTCCACATATAAGGTGATGTGACTTTTTAAGAACTCAGGTAATATGGAATTAAGCCCGCGAATAAATGCTGCCGAAGAAATGTTCAAACCAAAAGGAAGTTTCCGAAACTGATAACAAACGCCGAAAAAAAGGAAAGCTGTGTATTTTCTACATTCTGGATGAAGTTCGATCTGATAAAATCTGGATCTGAGATCAATGGAAGACAACACTTTTACACCATTAAAATTTTGAAGAAGTTCTTCCAACGTTTGTGGCCTGTCTGTTTCAGGAATGATGATAGTATTGATTTGTCTCGAATCTAAGACAAGCCTGATCGATCCATTTTTCTTCTCAACAACATGTAATGGATTGTTGTATGAGCTTACTGCAGGCTCAATAATGCCCTCGTCAAGCATAGATTGTATTTCTGTTCTAACACGGTCCCTATAATGCGCCGGAATTACGTATGGTCTAACACAAAATTTAGTATGCTCACGAACACGAAATTGGTATTGAAATCCCTTGATTGTTCCTGTTTTGTGAGTAAAAACTGTGGAATATTCTTGTAAAATCTCAAAAAGGTCCTGGCTATCAGTGTCATTACAATTCTCAATTGTTTGAATTTTATTCTGAATTAACTCATTAATTTCAAATATGCCGTCGATATCATCCCTGTCAGTACTTGCAGAGTGATTGTTAGTGTCTAGTTCCGTAGAAAATTCCGAACTGTTGTCCAACAGAAGGTAAAGCCGATTAATTTCTTCGTCATGGTTTGAGAGCCAATCTTCAAATTTCAAAGCTATTGACTTACCTTCCTTCTCTAAACTTATTTCAGCATCGTGAAAGTTTAAGATTGCTTTGTATTCATTCAAAAAGTCTGCTCCCAGTATAATTTCCGTCGACAATAATGGAACAATAAGAAAGTTCATAGAGAAACTGTGGCTTTGACAAAAGAATTCTAAGTTGGTTTGTTGGCGTACATCTACACTTTTTCCAAAGATTGCACCTTGTAATTTAATCTTACGTAACGGAAGTGTGGGGCAATCGTTCGATTTGTTGCATTTGCTAAAGGCTGTTTCACTAATTACTGAAATGGGACTGCCAGAGTCAAGTACTGCCGTAAATTTTACGTCATTTACAGTAATGTGAATCACAGGATATGCAATGTTGTTATGTTTTATGTCGTGTTCCTCGAGTAAGATGTCCCTAATGTCTTCCATTTTTACGTAATTACTAGCTACGGCAGCTGCGTCGTTAGTGTCATACGTACGTTTTGTGGCTGCCAGGGGTATGAGTCATTGCCTATTGTCTCTTTGTTGGCGCTCGTCGTTACTGGGATTAGGAGACCTAACTTCTACAAATTCGCCTTGCCGAGAGGGCCCAGCTCTGTTTGAATCCCGCCAGTTCTGATGCAATTCAGGTCTGTCGTTATGATCATATCGTCTATCGTCATGTCGGTAGTTCCTGTGGTTTCTTTCTTGTCGGTTAAGTGGTGGAGAATTTCTCCCTGAATCGTAACTGCGCGCTGGACCGTTGCGTCTAAAGTTAATCTGTCTCTCGTAATAATAATTGTTTTGGTTCTCATATTGTCTGTTTCTCTGATTGTCTCTGTGATAGTAATTACCGTGGAGAGGTGATCTTTCCCTGTAATTATTACTACTCTGCCAACAGTTGTTATACGGGTGGTGTCTGTTTCGGTCACGATTTGTGTTGTGAGAATAGCCTTGTCGCGTACAGTTATTATTTCTTTCAACGCGGAATTGCGACGGATGTGATCTGTAATTGTTGTGCCCCTGCGTTCCGCGATTGTCAGTGTCAATTTCCAGTTCTTGTAACAGTCCCTGAAAAGCTTCAATGTCGTCTTTGCAACGTCCTGCCAAAATAATATGTCGTAAATGTTCAGGTAATTTGATTAAGCAAATGCGGATGAGTTCTGAGGGGCTGTATGGGTTTGACAGGTACTGATTCTTGTGCAACATGTCTTCAAAATATTTCACAAGACTGGAGAATTCAGATTGTTCGAAATGTTTCATCATTATAATGCTATGTTTTACTCGGTCTTGTGTAGCTTGAGACCAATATGCTGAGAGGAAGGCATGATGAAAATCTCCTTCACTGTGACAATCGTGAATGACCGATCGCATTCTTACAGCTGGTTCATTCTCTAAATAGCCACACATAAATTCTAATCTGTGTTCTAACGACCAGTTGGCAGGAAAACAATGAGAGAATTGATGGAGCCACGCTTGTGGATGAATGTCGTTGGCAGAATTCTTAAACGTTTTGAATTTACGTGTAGTAATGAACAGCTTATAGTCAAAATCATCGTGTCGGCGAGTAGCATATCGGTCATTGTTACGTCGTGTCGGCGGTTCCATCTCAAAATTCGGTGTGCCTTGCCAATTTCTTTCATAATTTCCGAAGTGTCCTGTGTTATTATTTTGTGGTTGTTCCGTATTTCTATGTCCCTCTTCCCGTATTGGGGCGCGAGTGCCCTCTGAAATACGTAATTCTTGTATTACCTGTGTCAGCTGATCTTGTACTTCGCGGATTTCTCTTTTGTACTGTGTATTGATTTGATTTTGATTTTGTTTGAATTTTCTAATTTGTTCATACTCTTCAGTGTCAGTGAAGGCTACAGGTGTTGTGTCATTCAGATCATCATCTACCTTTGTAGATAAGTTAGTGAACTGATGTGAAAGTTCTGCTACTTTATCCGATAGTGTACTCATTTCCTCAGTGTGTTTTTCTGAACCAAGTTTCAGAGTATCTACTGTGTCCTTTAAGTTTTCCTGAGTTTTTGCAAGTTGCGTAACCGAATCGGTAGATGCAACTGAGTCAAATTTAACTTGCAAGGTCTCATGATTTTCATGAACAGTAGTTTGCAGTTCTTTTATGGCTGCTTCGTGATTCTGTAGTGCATTTTCATGACGCGAAAAAATAGGTTGGAAATGCTCACAAATTTGTGTTTTTACGTCATTACAGACTTTTTGACATTTCGATTCAATGTGATGTAACTCAGTAGTTAAATCCTCACGTGTTTGTTCAAGAGTTTGCTCCAATGAGTCTAACTTTTGAAGATTTTGTTCCATTACGTCTAACTGTTGCTGTGTTTGTCTCTGGTGTTGTTCCATTGTGTCTAACTTTTTAAGATTTTGTTCCACTGTGTCTAACTTTCGAAGATTTTGTTCCATTGTGTCTAACTTTTGAAGCTTTTGTTGTGTTTGTCCCATTTGTTGTATTAATTGTAATAACAATGCACTGGTGTCTGGAACATGTTCCTCAGTGATTTTCGGCAGTGAATTTGCACCGGAAACGTTCACATTTTGACAAGCAGAAAATGTGTCTTGACTTATTTGAGAAAACGGTGAGGACGCAAAACCTGAATCTACAGTATTTGCAAAATTGTGTCCTGTCATTTCGGATTCCTGAGGCGAGCTGTTGCCGACCGATCGATCGATAATGCTTCCCTGTTCACCAATTGTTTCACTGCCTACGCCATTGTTTGCCGCCCGCTCCATTTCCCTATGCACAATTACCAAATTACTACTTTGAACATTAGTTAATTCATTACTCTACGGCGCTAACACACTGCTTTCGTTTTCACTGTCATCTCTCAGTTTACTTTGGAGCTTAGTATTACGTTTTTCACACGCCATTATTGTCACAGTATTTCACATGACAACACAGAAAAACACAATTTGAAGAACAAAAATAAGAGAACACATTAACATAGCACTGAAAATAATATCTAGCTAATTGCAAGCACAACTGCGAAATACTTGGTTCAAATTTACATGCGTGCCACACCTTTTTTACTGTACAACAATGAAAGACTGCAACTACAAAGGAGATTCACTCTACAATTACGCGCTAGCAATAAACAAAAACTACGCTAATTACACAAACTACAAGGAAAAAATCAGAAGATTCCAGTGAGGTATCCTAGGCTAAGGGTCGACATATGAAACGTCCCCTTTGAACAATTATACATAAGACTGTGCTTTAACTGACACACAATACTTTTTTTAGCGCAACGCAATCTGACTTTCAAAAATCCATACAAAAGAATGGCCCTGACTAACATTAACCTATACGTTTCACAAATCACTTACCTCACAAAAATCTTGGTTACTCGAGCTACTGCAATAAAGCGAGCGCCACTACTGAAAGCTAAATAAAAGATTCAAACTACTGAAGGCACTAACTACTGATAGGCATAGTTAGCAAATGAAAGATTTTAATAGAGAACAAACAATGTATTTACCTTAATAGTCATAATATATATAGCAGTTCATGACAAATTTCAAAACTCCGCCATCTCTCTCCCCACATCCACCACTGCTGGCGGCTCACCTCCAACTGCGCAACGCTACGCGCTGTTCACAGCCAGCTGCCTAACACTACAATGGCGAGTATTACAACAATGCAAAGCAGCCACAGACTGCACACAGCACAGCCAGTGATTTTCATACAGAGGTGGCGTTACCAATTAAAAAACCTAAACAGCCTACTTACAAAACATAGGTACAAAGAAGGTAGCTGCGAAGAAACCATGGGTAACAGAAGAAATACTTCATTTGATTGATGAAAGGAGGAAGTACAAACATGTTCCGGGAAAATCAGGAATACAGAAATACAAGTCGCTGAGGAATGAAATAAATAGGAAGTGCAGGGAAGCTAAGACGAAATGGCTGCAGGAAAAATGTGAAGACATCGAAAAAGGTATGATTGTCAGAAGGACAGACTCAGCATTGAGGAAAATCAAAACAACCTTTGGTGACATTAAAAGCAACGGTGGTAACATTAAGAGTGCAACGGGAATTCCACTGCTAAATTCAGAGGAGAGAGCAGATAGGTGGAAAAAATACATTGAAAGCCTCTATGAGGGTGAAGATTTGTATGATGTGATAGAAGAAGAAACAGGAGTCGATTTAGAAGAGATAGGGGATCCAGTATTAGAATCGGAATTTAAAAGAGCTTTGGAGGACTTACGGTCAAATAAGGCAGAAGGGATAGATAACATTCCATCAGAATTTCTAAAATCATTGGGGGAAGTGGCAAAAAAACGACTACTAATATCAAATACCGGCCTTAATTTGAGGAAGAAATTTCTGAGGATGTACGTTTGGA
The DNA here is from genome assembly GCF_023898315.1 of Schistocerca nitens. NCBI lineage: Eukaryota > Metazoa > Arthropoda > Insecta > Orthoptera > Acrididae > Schistocerca > Schistocerca nitens. The sequence continues at coordinate 709,657,480 of NC_064615.1, forward strand.
GTACAGCATTGTATGGTAGTGAAACATGGACTGTGGGAAAATCGGAACAGAAGAGAATGGAAGCATTTGAGATGTGGTGCTATAGACGAATGTTGAAAATTAGGTGGATTGATAAGGTAAGGAATGAGGAGGTTCTACGCAGAATCGGAGAGGAAAGGAATTTGTGGAAAACACTGATAAGGAGAAGGGACAGGATGATAGGACATCTGCTAAGACATGAGGGAATGACTTCCATGGTACTAGAGGGAGCTGTAGAGGGCAAAAACTGTAGAGGAAGACAGAGATTGGAATACGTCAAGCAAATAATTGAGAACGTAGGTTGCAGGTGCTACTCTTGAGATGAAGAGGTTATCACAGGAAAGGAATTCGTGGCGGGCCGCACCAAACCAGTCAGTAGACTGATGAAAAAAAACTTCAAGAGAACAGTTTGTTAATTGGTGCATAAAGTGACACTTTAATAGTCAATATCAGTTGTACATTATCAAGCATTCCTGTGGCAAGGGATTCTCTCAAGTTAAATAAATATTTTTATCATTCATGTAATAAAATGAACTAATATTTCGTATGGTGTAGTTCCAGTGAGCCGTCTGCCACATGAATCAAAGAACCCACAGTTATGGCTGGACGACTGTAGTCTCGTCTGGTCATAATAACCTTGCCCCGCTCGTTACCTTGCCCGTATCTTCCTTACCAGCATAGGAACAAAATAATTAATTAGCAAAGTTTACACTACGTATAACCAGTAGGTAATCTTGTACAAAAGTCATGCTGCGAGTTCCTAAATCAATGAGTGGAAACGTATTAAAAGACGTGTGCTGCTCATTTTATTTTATTTTATTTTATTTTATTTTATTTTATTTTTTTTTTTTTTTGGGGGGGGGGGGGATTCATGAATTAATATATTATACGGCTAGTGTAGCTTCGGAGCGTACTGAATTTCGCATACTGATACCCTCCGGATACTCGCTTTGGCAACATGCTCGAATTGCAGTAGCTAGTATCGATAAAGTGGAATAAAATGTAATGTGCGTATGTATACGTGTGCGGGGGAGAGTGGGGAGGGGGTGAGGGGGGGAGGGATAACGGACGACTCTTCCGACTGAGCGACTGCGCGGGCCGCCGGACACGGTCGCGCACAGAGCCCCTCTAAATTGGAGGACCGCTCCGGTTCCAAATTATTTTGCGAGTACCAGAGGCTCTCGAGGGCGCAGCGGCGAGAACGAAATTAAAAAGCCACTCTATTACGGGGCCGGCCGGACAATTACGCCGGCTCGGGCGCCCGGGCGCTGCACTCGGCCAGTCTTTAGCGGGATATAACCTCGTTTAGACGAGCGCCCATTTAAATCCTCGAAACCGCGGCCACTAGTGGCGCAAATGAGCGCCCATTTACTTAGCACGGGTCTGGGCACACTACGCTAGCGCCGCTCTAAAGCTCAGACTTAGTGGATTTAACTGACGCTGTAAATCAGAGCTCGTATCAGTGCGGAAATGGAAGCGGAATAAATTTCATGTTGGTCGTTTCCAAAAGGAGAGATATTCACACGTTACCAATCGTGAATCAGATTTAAAATTATGATACAGTACCTCCCGTTACCAGGAAATAACCAGCAGAACCTACGTCGGAAAAGTAGCACGTAAATCGATTTGTGTCTAATAGTTGTTCAGTGTATAAACCTGTAAAATACCGTGATAATTAACAGTTTACACACTATCTGATAAAAAGTATCCGATTACCTATACTGGAGATTATTACAAGGTGCGTCCACACTTCGGCTTTATGACGGACTGCAGTTCCGTTGAGGACGCTTTCAGTGCGGTGTCTGAATGTCTGTAGAGGAACAGCAGCCTATTCTTCAAGAAGCGGAAACAGTGGCGGTAGGAATTTTAGACTTCGGGGTAGGGGGTGAAGCCCAGTTTATAACTGGTACCAAAAGTGTGCCACTGGGTTCAGGTCTGGTCTCTGTGCAGATGAGCTCGTTTCACGAATGTTACTGTCCACAGACCATTATCTCAGACATGCTGCTTTATGACAGGGTGTAATGTCTTATGACAGGGTGTAATGTCAGGCTGATACAAAAACATCATTGTCTCTGAATTGTTCATCTACTCTACAAAGTACTCCATGCTGTAAAACGGGTTCATATCCTTCCTCCTTTAGCATTTTCTTAAGTGCGATAAGAGGTCACACTTTAATCGTGAAAAAATCCCAATATCGTAACACCACCACCTCCACTTCACTGTTGACACTACCCTTAGTTAGGCATTCACCAAATTCAAACTCTTCCATCGGATTCCCACAGCCCGTCAGGTTCTGCTACCAGTCTCCCCTTTACCACTTCTTGTGGAGACACGAGTACGGGACAGTCGTCGAGGCTAAGAGATCTCCTAACAGCATTCGCCTTTTATGATATTGTTTGAAAAAACTTCGGGATTGTTAGATCCAGCACAAAATTGTAAGAAACCACTTTGAACAGTTTTTGATGAAATTATCTTGGAAAATTCGTGACTTGAACCTACATCACTGCATAGAATGTTACGACATTGTTCGTTCTTAGAGCATCGTCTCTTGTGACTGTATGAGCTCAAAAAACTAAAAATTACAATCATGTAGCACATGATATTATGTGAAAGACCATCACTAAAGTAAGAGGCATATATCAAAAGTGCAGCTTGTAGCTATAGTGCAGTTTCTAGCAGCTTTCGAATTTGTTTACTTAAATTTTACTGTAAAGAAAATTTAGACGCATGCTGATACCCTGTAAAGAAGCTTCCGGAGAGTCAATGATAGCTGCGGCGGGCACCGTTTCAATCTCAGGTGATGGCGCTATCCGCTACGATGCCGGTACAGTCGACGCCGCCGACTTGCCTCCCTGTGTCATCTCCGCTTCTAAACTGCAGCCGTTACAATTTGTACCATAAACCAACCTGGTAGAGGTCGTAACTCCAAGAGTTTTCGATAATAAACATATCTACCACCTACAACTGCATTCCTGTTCCCTTCTCACCGAAGCCTGTTCCCCGCCCCCTTTTGCCCTCACGAGACAGTGATCCTGCTCTGGTGTTCCACTGCAGAAGAGCCTACTGGGCACTGTAGGCTAGGGCGCTGCAAATACCTGCTCCATCTTGGTTGTGTTCACTGGGCTGCGCTGTGCGAGAGGGAGAGAGACAGACAGGAGACGAACAAACGCGTGGGTACCGACTGCGCGCGAAGTGGTTTACTGTTTGTCCAGCAGTGCGGGAGTGGATTTGTTGGTATTATCACAGCATACTGGTCGACTGCGCATATTGATGTATATTATAAACAGGTCGACTTCGTGCAAGAATTTTATTTTCTACTTGGTAATGCCTTCACTAAACTGTTGGTAGCACTGTTATCGTTAGTTTCTTTCTCGGAGTGCTGTGCTGTGTGTGCCAGTTCCTACTTTTCGTATGTGACTAGTAAGCAAGAAATTGATTGTAAGGTTTCTGTGGAGCATACGGCAAGTGACAGCGGCTTGGTGGAGGAAACAGGCGTTAGGACTATCTTCCGATTATAGACAAAATAACACTGATATAGTTAAATCGTTACACTGCGTGTCAACTGCTTTGCGTGGCAGCGTTTACGTCAGGGGCAAGTGACTGTTTTTGAGACACCTATGTATTGGCTACCCTGCATGACAAGTGAGCTGTGCTGGAGTAGTATACGCCAGAATAGAGGGATGGATGGGAAGAGAGGGACTCAGGAGGGGATGGACAGAGGAAATGGGGCATGGTAGGGAAGAGATAGGGGAGGAGGAGAAGGGTATAGAGTAGGGGAGGAGAAGACATATTGTAAAGGACGACACCACCGACAGAAGGTAGAAGATGGACAAGGAGAGGGATAAAGAGAGGATGGACAGAGAGAAAAGGGGAGAAGACGTAAAGAGAGAAAGAGAGAGAGGAGAAAATGGTCAGAGAAAGGGATAGTAAGAAATAGAGCGGTGTGACGAGGGAATTTAGAGAGAGGGGTGTAGGAGATGGTCAGGAGCTGAAGGAGGAGATGTAGAAGAGGAGAAGGACGTGATGAATAGAGGGAGTGACGAGCAACCGGAGGAGATAGACATAGGTGGGAGGTAGACAGAGTGACGTGGGAAGAGGTGGAATCAGAGAAGGGAGAGGAGGTGTGGGAAGAACTAGTCGAAGGCATACGTGGGCGAAGCCGCGGGGAAAACGTTAGCTATTCAATGTAGTTGCCCCTCCATTTGGCTCAGTAGTAAATTTGTCCTGTAAAGCAGCCGCAGAGCTCACGCCAGTCAGTTCTCCTCCACGAGTCACCGCGATCGACTCATCGCCAACCACCGGCTGCTCACCATTAAAAAAATGGTTCAAATGGCTCTGAGCACTATGGGACTTAACTTCTGAGGTCATCAGTCCCCTAGAACTTAGAACTACTTAAACCTAACTAACCTAAGGACATCACACACCTCCATGCCCGAGGCAGGATTCGAACCTGCGACCGTAGCGGTAGTGCGGTTCCAGACTGAAGCGCCTAGAACCGCTCGACCACTCCGGCCGGCTGCTCACCATCAATGCCGCTGGACTCTTTGAGTGCGACATCGCTCCACTGCTGGATCCACCTCATTAGGCTCACCTTACTGTACAGCCGCAGGGTATTGTCAACAGTTCTCTACTGCGAGTGATAGGTTGGGAAACATTTGCGTTGGATATCTATGTTATTGTGGCCTGTGTGGTAACACCTCTGAACTTAACTGTGAAGTTAACTTAACTGTGAAGTTTCGGTCACTGCATCCTGTGATAGACGCTGAATTTTAGAGTTTCGTCAGTCCCTTCTTCTTTGTAAATCTTATTGTGGACTTTTATTTTTCTCGGATACAAGGATCTGATGCTTTGTTTTACAGAAAATCGTCATTTTCTCACAGTAGAAATCTGATCTGTTATATAACCCTTGACCTACATAGTGTTTAAACTGTCCTTACCGTTCGTGACCGAATCTTCAGATAAACCTTTAAAATACAAAACTGTTGTTACCAAGTAACCTCTCTTCATATATTTGGATAACGTAATAAAAAGTGAGGTAACCTATTTTGTTCGTTAAATAAGTTATACTAATATTTGATGGCCAGTAAATGCAGAAAGTCTAAAAGTATTTATTGCTGTACGTTACAGCAATATTCTTGCTTTTTGATACAAATAAGTTGGCTATGTGGTGAAACTGGACATATTCGGGAGATTCGTCGTCCACAGGACCTTACTGCAGAGGATTTGGTCAGCGAAGCAGAAGCTGAAGGCACAGATCCCGGCATTATAACAAAGCCAATAGAACAGAGTTCGACGCGACTCGCACAGCTTCGGCCGCAGCTGTCGCGGACACAGAGTCAGTGAAATGTCAGCCGGCGCCGACAGGGGCCGCTTGTCAGCTGTGGCGACCGTGGCGCCCCTGGCGGCGACACGTTAATTAATTTGCGAACGATTTGGCCGCCTGCGTGCCTGCTGACGTCAGCCGGCGGCGCAACACATCTCTCAAAACTGAGGCTGCTGCGCATGCAGAAACATTTCTCTCGCAGGGATGGGCACACACACACACACACACACACACACACACACACACACTCTTAACTGGTATCAAACGATTTTGTAACGTGATTGTTACTATTTCGAGAAGTTTGCTATTGAATTATGCAATGTTATGTTAACTTATTAGATACTTAATGAACTCAACTAGTTACAAGATGTACTTCCAACCATAAGAAAGCAAAATAATTAAGGAAAATATTTCTATTTACTTATTTGTGTAGGAACTGCATCAAAAAATATATACGAGGGTGAGTCAAATGAAAACCTTAAATCTGTAATAACAAATCGAAATTTCACGCCGTTATCCTGTAAGTTGGTAATCGTGCTGCAAACAGCGCGCAGAATAGCCTGTAGCTGGCAGCATAGTGCAGATGCACACATACCGTCACAGTATCAGTATAAAGATGGCCACCACATTTGCGACTTGCACCAGGGAAGAACAGTGTTCTGTTATTCGGTTTTTGAGTAGTGAAGGTGTTACACCTATTGAAATTCATCGACGAATGAAGGTTCAGTACAGTGATGCATGTTTGTCACAGCAGCAAGTCTACGAATGGAGTAGGAAGCTCGCAAATAGTGTGACTTCAGTGGAAGATGCTCCTCGTCCGGGTCAGGCACAACGAGTTGTGACTCCACTGAACATTGCAGCAGTTGAAGCCATAGTGAAGGAAAACCACCGACTGACACTGAATGACATTGCAGCATGTTTACAGATTAGTCATGGGTCAGCGCACCACATCGTGCATGATGTCCTCCAGTTTCACAAAGTGTCTGCAAGATAGGTTCCACGGCAGCTGACTCCTGAAATGAGAGAATGACGTGATGATGCTTGTGAAGAACTTGTTCGGCCCTTTGAACAAGAAGGTGATGCTTCCTTGCAAGAATAGTTACTGGGGACGAAACCTGGGTTCACTTCCACCAGCCGGAAACGAAGAGAGCGAGCAACAAATGGCGCCATTCCTTATCACCAAAACCAAAGAAGTTTCGAACAGAACCATCAGCAGGGAAGGTTATGCTGACTCTATTTTGGGACGAAAAAGGCGTCATTTTGGAGCATTACATGACTACAGGGACCACTGTCACCAGTGCATCATACACAGATGTCCTAAAAAATCATCTGCGGCCTGCAATCAAATCAAAGAGACGTGCATTGCTGTCAGAAGGTCTCCTTTTGCAACATGACAATGCAAGGCCCCACACTGCTACAACAGTTGCAACAATCACAGACCTGCATTTTGAGTGTCTTCCTCATCCACCATATTCACCAGTCCTTGCCCCAAGTGATTTCCATATGTTTGGACCACTCAAAGACGCAAAGGGAGGAAAGAAGTTCCGTTCTGACGAAGACGTACACCATGCGGTGCATGAGTGGTTGCGCGGACTACTAAAAGAATTTTTTTTCTAAAGGAATTTATGCACTTTGTAAGCGCTAGAGGACTTGCATTGAACGTGGGGGAGATTACGTTGAAAAGTGATACAGCTTTGTACCACTTCTGCACAACAAATAATATTTAAAAAATATTATGGTTCAAATGGCTCTGAGCACTTATGGGACTTAACATCTGTGGTCATCAGTCCCCTAGAACTTAGAACTACTTAAACCTAACCAACCTAAGGACATCACACACATCCATGCCCGAGGCAGGATTCGAACCTGCGACCGTAGCAGTCGAAAAAAAAAACAAAAAAAAAATATTAAAGGCTTTCATTTGACTCACCGTCGTAGCAATTGAAAAAAACCATGTACATATTTTAAAACGCAAAATATGTATATTCCTTTACAATATACTCGTCAAATACAGAAACACATAATGAGTAATCGGTGCAAGCTGTAGCTCTTTCGGTATCATTCAGCAGATTCTCTTGAGTGCACTGCTTGGGTGCATCCACTAACAGGCTCATCAGAAGATGCCAGGAACATTGTCTCTACTCCACAACACTCACAATTGTCAGTGTCTGCGTAGCCCACATTTTCAAAAGTTGTTTTGGTCAACCCATGTCTGTATGAACTCGATTCAATGTTTTCCTGTGTAGCTAGTGTAACGTTCCCTGGCATTTTCACAATTTATTTGTAACATATACGCCGATCTGGGCAAGTTATATATATATATATATATATATATATATATATATATATATATATATATATATATATATATATATATATATATATATATATCTTAATATTACTGAATGTGGTATGAAATATGTTTGTTATTTTTATTATATTTTTTTGTAACATTTCTCTGTATTAGGATAGGAAATTTCTATATTTATTATGTGAATGTAAAAGTGTCAGTATTTGCGGTATCAGCGATATTTGCTAGAAATCGATTTACAAAGAAATGTTAATAATCGTAATAGTCGTGCCGTTGTTTATCTTTGGCATGTGGAGACTCTCTGTAGTTGTGGACAGAGCAGCTAGTTGTGTAGACAGAGCCGCTAGTGTGTGGAAGAGTAAGTGTGTGGACAGAGCCGCTAGAGTGAGGAAGGGTCAGTTGTGGACAGAGCAGCTAGTGTGTGGAAGAGTAGTCAGTTGTGTGGACAGAGCCGCTAGAGTGAGGAAGGGTCAGTTGTGGACAGAGCAGCTGAAGTGAGGAAGAAGTGAGGAAGTGTTAATCCTTGATCGCTCTAGCAGACGCGATGTGCAGCTACGCTCGCGCCCATTAGACGCGCCTGATTCATTAACCCGCATTGTGGGCACTAAAGGTTGTGTATGCATCGTGGTTATCCAGCAGAGTTAAGATGTACTTCTTTTGTATCTGTCGGGACTTTGCCGCCTTTAATCAAAGCGTACGAATTAATGTGAGTTGACTTGTTGTTTGGGCTAAATATAATAGTATTCATTAAAGGTGTGAATTATTTATGTAAACGAGCATGCCTACGTCATCTATAAATCACATGCGTAACGTAGTAGGTTTGATCAGTGATAAATGTCGGCTTGGCAATAATTAAGACATTTTCTGTTAATTAAAATATTCTTGTGTTCTATGGCTAGTGCCGGGATAAAAGTCAGTAAAAATATTTCACAAAAAGAAAAACCCACTGCATTCTGGAAAGTGTATGCCAAGGCCGAATGATTTAAGAGACTCAGTTCTTATCCAGATAGTACTATCCAATTAATATGAGTGCATGTAATAATTTCCTTTAAATGTACGTAATCCTTAAGAAAGTAAAATTTGTTTTTTTTATTACCACACGTAATGAAGAGAGTGGTTCTACAACAAAGTTCGCACTAAGGCAAATTAACTTTTAAGCAAGAAATAAAATTATTATTTCCTTTTTTTATTTCTACGAAATTTCAAATCATTCATTCCAGTAATTTCGTTAAAATGGCACCCAGCGTGGGGCTAGATTCAATTTTAAGTGAATATCATTAAAATGGCGTCCAGCGTGGGGCCCGATTCAATTTTAAGGAATTTCGTTAAAATGGCGCCCAGCGTGGGGCTCGAATATGCAGTGGCCACGAAATACCCTTGAGATACCTAGGGAATTAATATAGTCGAACTTTGTTGCAGGACATTTAATAATTTTGTCATGTACTGTATGTATTGCTTAACCAATATTGTGTGGTAATACCTGTGTATGATTTTTTGCATGAGAACACTATGTATCCGGAGCTGAAGCAGAGAGCTCATTATTTTGAAAAATTAATAACCTTCCACAATATCAGGGGGCAGCAGCACCCAGGATAGATCACCAAAAGGTAAAGCTACAGTGTAGTTGTCCTGTAGGTAGTAAAGTAGCCTCCGTGCAGTGTCCTCGGATCATTAGTGGTGTGCTTGTTGTTAGTACTTTGTTTTAAAATAACAGGACATTTAAGTAGTTAGTCATTGTAGTATATAGTACGTATGTATTGGGTAATGTCCATTTCTTGTGTGCTTATGTGAGTGAAACCTGAAGTGTTAGGATACTTAGTTCAGATTTTATTTCTTTTGTTTAATATGGTTAGATTGCGTAGTCAGAAAGATATCAACATGGATAATGAGCAACAGTTAGTCAATAGTGATACCGAGTTAGAAAATGGGACACAAAGTAATGTTAGTGACGTAGCTCAGGAAGTACAATGTGAGAATCTGGGGGCAGAAGGGCAAGAAATGTTGCCACTGCCACCCAGTGATTCAGTTGATAGCGTAAATAATGTGCCATCCGCAAGCACTGGGCACGGACCAGAGAGTGGTGTGATGTCAGAAGTGCAATCATTAAAAGATATGTTTGAGCGCATGCTCACTTTCCAAGCTGAATTTGTACAAATGCAAGCAGAGCGTGACCAGAGATTGGTAGCTGAATTTGCATGTAAACAAGCAGAGCGTGATAAAGAACGTGATGCCAAACAAGCAGAGCGTGACCGACGCATGTATGAGAGGGACTTGCAGTTGATGCAAGCTTTAGAAGTTATGCAAAATGACATTGTTAACTTGAAACAAAAATATGAAACCATGCCCAAAACGGTGCAAGCATTAAGCGAAGGACTAAATAGTATTCAAATGGCTAATGCCAATATCGTAGAGGAAGTCAGTGTCCTGACTAATAGGGTCGAACAACTAGAACTTAACACAACCCACGTAACTGAGAACAAAGTGATCGAACATGTGCACAAAGTAGAACGTAACTTCATAAAGGAATTAGATGAGAAAGTGCACGCCGCAATTGAGGCCAGAGAGATGGATTCTACTGCGGATGTGCAAGATCTTAAAAAGATAGTGCAAAAGGACATTCCGCTGTGGCAGCGGAGTGTGGACCGCCGTCTTGCCGAAATGGAGCTAAGTTTGCGGCAAGACGATGCGCTGGCGTAGTCCAACAATGATAGGCATATAAATACAGCAGTACACAATTGTGACTGCAAGACAGGACAGGCAACCGATGTAAGCGGAACAAATAAATGTCATTCCAAAGTAGTGATTGAAGAAAGTCTGATTAGGAACCGACAGTTTCAGATCTTTACAACGGAGAAGAAATCTGTTCACCCTGTAGTGTTTATCAAGGGATTTAGAAACATTTTGCCTAGCGTTTGGAGTCATACCCAGAAAATACAGTTTGTTATGTCTTACATACAGGGAGATGCTGCGTTATGGGCAACCGAAGCAGCTGACAGTTGCGATACATATGAGCAATTCGAAAAGGCATTCTTGGCCAAATATTGGTCAACATGTATTCAGGAGAGATTACGGAAGGAAGTATATAATCCAGAGCCGTATTCTCCACGATTAGGCAATTTGCGAAAATATTTTGAGAAGTACATTAATAAGACCCGTTACTGGGACGAACAGATTTCATCTCGGGATTTGATCAGACTTTTGAAATCACACTTGCCGATAGATGTAAAGGAAAAGCTTATACACGTGCCCGAAAATGATATGGAACATTTCTTGTCTATTCTGGACGCAATTGACCTGATTCAGGAGGACATTAAGGCGGCCTCTGAACAGATTAGAAGTAACGGAAATAGTTATAGAAATGGTAGAAATAACACGCCTCTAACCAGTAATAGAAACGGCGGAGGTAATAATAGGAGACAAGGGTATACACAAAACGGAAATAGAGATAGAGACCGGAACGGAAATAGACCACCGGGGAATAATGATAGGAAAAGGAGGTTCGATGACCGGTATGAAACAGGCCCACCAAGCAGTCAGAGATGGAAAAATGCCAGGGGGCCGTACAACACTAATACTTATAATGATGCAAACCGAACTTGGCCACAGAACCAGAGGCCCAGTCCGGACCGGCAAAACAGTGATAGATATGACAATAACCGACCGCCACCACAAAATGCGCCAATTGCGCAGCCGTGGCGGCCGACGCAACACAACGTGCACATAGTGGAGGTCAATGACACAGAGCAGCCACGCCCATCCACTAGCAATAATTCAACAAACTAGATGCGGCCGAGATACGCTCTCCATCGTCGGCTACGGTTTGGAGTGAGAGCAGCCCGACACAAAACAAAACACCGAAAACAATCTGTATCCTTAGGTATAATGACGGGGTACAGATGGGAGATGAATTAATAACCGAACCATCCACGTGCATAAAGGAACACAAGGACAATGTACAAGTGATAATAGAAGTTAAAATTAACAATATTGATGTGCAAGTGGTCATAGATACAGGTGCTACTGTTAGTGTTATGAGTATGGACTTATTCAAGGTACTGGGGAAGGAAAGGCGTATGCTGACTTTTCCCGTGAATAATTGTAGAGTCACTGGAGCCATAAGTGCACAGCGACAAATAATTAAGCTCCAAGTGCGGGTAGAGATGTATATAGGGGAAGAAGCCATAACGAGCTCATTCCTGGTAGTAAAGGGTTTAAAGGTAGCCTGCATTTTGGGGGTAGATTTTTTGAGAGAGAGGGACGCAATAATAGACCTTTCTCGGGGAAAATTAAGTTTGATGAATGCTGGTAGGAGAATAGAATTTTCCATGCTTAGATCTGAAGAGGTACCTGTACCTAATTGTAACGCCATAAATATAAAATGTAGGAATCAATCGATACTACAATTAGACAATTATTGTCCAGGGCAGAATCTCTATTATCCTGACGTACAAGGTGATCAATCAAAGGCGAATATGGATATATTAGTGAACAAAGTATCACAGTCCGAAAATTTAAATTCAATTCAACAGAAGGAAATAGTACAGTTATTATCTAATTATGCAGATGTATTTTCTGAACGACCAGGAGTTGTTAAGGGATATCAATACAAGATCGAGGTAAAGCCTCACAAAACTTACTGTCGAGCCTCATACTCCATTCCTTGGTCCAAGAAGGAAATAGTAGCTAAGGAAATAAGAAAACTGAACGAGTGGCTGGCACCCTTGCCTAAGGTCCCAGTCATTCCTGAGCCTAAGGAAGAGAAGATAAGAAAAGCGGGATGCAACCTTACCAGGTGCGCCCAGAAAAGGACGGAAAAATATAATCGACATGTAACGAATAACCAAACATTTAATGTTGGGGACTTGGTGCTCTTACGCAATCATCCTAAGTCCTCGGCATCTTTGAAACAGAATAGCAAGTGGCAATTGGTGTATAATGGACTTTTTAGAGTAGTAAGTGTGCCACATGAGTGTAGCTATCTCTTAGCAGATCCCCACTCAGGGAGAGTACGGGGACTGTATCCGCGTAAGGATGTAAAAGCATTCCTACAGTAAAAGACTAATAGTCCTATGCGGACACCGTTCCTTTGTAAACAATGAACATTAATAAGGTGTACTAGTGTAGGAGTGTATAGTTATAAGAATATGATTGACTTTTTTCATGTGTGTGGATATTTGTGTTATGTACTCTTTTAATTTGTGTTTAATTTGAGATATTTCTTGGCACAATCCTTTATATTATGTGTATCTATGTGTAGCTGTCAGATTGACAGATCTGAACCCGGAACAATATTAGTAATATAAGGCCCTGAGAACTTTATTATCTCACTAGTGTTATCACAAAACAATGCACCCAGTAGTGACCCGAGAGCACCACGGGAGGCAACCTTGTTGTAAATTTATGTAGCGTAAAGAAACTCACAAAGAAGCTTCAATTGAAGCATGTGCAGATTCAATCAATAAGAAAGAGCTAGCCAGATACGGTCCAAGTAAATTTTCGCCTACAGAGACTTCACTGTGGTTACGTAGGACGTTGATTGTATGTACGTAAATCTTACACTCTGGTAAAAGGTTACGAATGTGCTGTTGCAAACAAATTCAGCAGCGGACATTGTAAATAGAAATAAATAAACTTTAACAAAAGTGTAGTATTGTGCGGCAGAAACAGACAGTGACAGTCACTGATAAAGAACTAGCACAACACGAACAGTGAACCGATAACGGACGGTGGATAAACCTAGTGTCAAATTTTAACTTTTTGTATGTAAAGGGACGCTAGGAAAGAGCGTGTGACTAATGACAAGTCATGACGGTGGAAAATATTGTGTGCCCATAAAAGTGTACTGTGACAATGAAACCTTGAGCGAACCAGACTAGTGAAGGCCTACTGAGTAATAACTACCACTAATTGTGTGCGCTCTTTCCCACAGCAGGAAATACGGATAGTATACTGTTTGTGAACTTGTTGCATGTTTCCTGGAGCACCGCAAGAAGACGTCGCACGGGCGAGCTGGTATCCAACGCGTTCGGCTATAGCAGCTATGCAGCGGCCACGGCAGCCCGTAGCAGACCAGACAGCCACGCCCGTACGCGCCGTAGCTGTCAACGATGGGGCGGTGACCTACACGAAGTCAGCGCGCCGCGCCGAGCGCCGCACCCCACCGCTCATCAAATACATTATTGGCTTTTGAAATGTTTACATAAACTGAATAACATATTAATGACTTCATTTTGATAAACATTGAACATGTACTATGTACGTCCGTAATTGATATATCCTAGGACAAGTGACCTTGTAGTGTATCACAAGAAAAATAGTGATATTGTGTAATTGTGTAAACCCGTTTGTGACAAACTGCAAAAATACTTCAAATGAAAAACTGTTAATATGGACTATAAACCAACTCGGATGGCTGGGCTCCGGCACAGTTTTGCCCAGGTTTCCTGATTGCCTACGCCCAAATGGGGGAGCCATGTACTTATATAATCCTGGGGCTAATTACAAGAGCCATTCCATAAAACATACAGAGGTGTAAAGAACGTTACTGGCACCATTGTGTCAAAGTGTAAAACCTCTTTGCCAAATGCTGCCAGGGGGCAATGTAACGTTCCCTGGCATTTTCACAATTTATTTGTAACATATACGCCGATCTGGGCAAGTTATATATATATATATATATATATATATATATATATATATATATATATATATATATATATATTACTGAATGTGGTATGAAATATGTTTGTTATTTTTATTATATTTTTTTGTAACATTTCTCTGTATTAGGATAGGAAATTTCTATATTTATTATGTGAATGTAAAAGTGTCAGTATTTGCGGTATCAGCGATATTTGCTAGAAATCGATTTACAAAGAAATGTTAATAATCGTAATAGTCGTGCCGTTGTTTATCTTTGGCATGTGGAGACTCTCTGTAGTTGTGGACAGAGCAGCTAGTTGTGTAGACAGAGCCGCTAGTGTGTGGAAGAGTAAGTGTGTGGACAGAGCCGCTAGAGTGAGGAAGGGTCAGTTGTGGACAGAGCAGCTAGTGTGTGGAAGAGTAGTCAGTTGTGTGGACAGAGCCGCTAGAGTGAGGAAGGGTCAGTTGTGGACAGAGCAGCTGAAGTGAGGAAGAAGTGAGGAAGTGTTAATCCTTGATCGCTCTAGCAGACGCGATGTGCAGCTACGCTCGCGCCCATTAGACGCGCCTGATTCATTAACCCGCATTGTGGGCACTAAAGGTTGTGTATGCATCGTGGTTATCCAGCAGAGTTAAGATGTACTTCTTTTGTATCTGTCGGGACTTTGCCGCCTTTAATCAAAGCGTACGAATTAATGTGAGTTGACTTGTTGTTTGGGCTAAATATATTAGTATTCATTAAAGGTGTGAATTATTTATGTAAACGAGCATGCCTACGTCATCTATAAATCACATGCGTAACGTAGTAGGTTTGATCAGTGATAAATGTCGGCTTGGCAATAATTAAGACATTTTCTGTTAATTAAAATATTCTTGTGTTCTATGGCTAGTGCCGGGATAAAAGTCAGTAAAAATATTTCACAAAAAGAAAAACCCACTGCATTCTGGAAAGTGTATGCCAAGGCCGAATGATTTAAGAGACTCAGTTCTTATCCAGATAGTACTATCCAATTAATATGAGTGCATGTAATAATTTCCTTTAAATGTACGTAATCCTTAAGAAAGTAAAATTTGTTTTTTTTATTACCACACGTAATGAAGAGAGTGGTTCTACAACAAAGTTCGCACTAAGGCAAATTAACTTTTAAGCAAGAAATAAAATTATTATTTCCTTTTTTTATTTCTACGAAATTTCAAATCATTCATTCCAGTAATTTCGTTAAAATGGCACCCAGCGTGGGGCTCGATTCAATTTTTAGTCTAGGCGGGAGCACTGGGGTAGACCTTCCTCTGCGATAAGAGGTTCTGGATTTTCTTCTTTCCATAGTGATTTTATGGAAGTTTCAGTTGATTGTACTGAGTATATGAAACTTCGTCTATATTTAAGCCTTTTGGGCATGGGTTTGCAGGTTGTGTAGCTAATAACCTTGCTCGTTCATCTGTTTGTTCTTTTTTTCAAGTACAGTAATGGTCTTTTGACATTTGGTGACCGGTAATGAATGTAAGTAGACAACATTCCATTGGAACTACTGACGGCCTTGGGAGAGCCAGTCCTGACAAAACAACTCTACCATCCGGTGAGCAAGATGTATGAGACAGGCGAAATACCCTCAGACTTCAAGAAGAATATAATAATTCAAATCCCAAAGAAAGCAGGTGTTGACAGATGTGAAAATTGCCGAACTATCAGTTTAATAAGTCACAGCTGCAAAATACTAATACGAATTCTTTACAGACGAATGGAAAAACTGGTCGAAGCCGACCTCGGGGAAGATCAGTTTGGATTCCGTATGTTGGAACACGTGAGGCAATACTGACTCTACGACTTATCTAAGAAAATGGATTAAGGAAAGGCAAACCTACGTTTCTAGCATTTGTAGACCGAGAAAGCTTTTGACAATGTTGACTGTAATACTCTCTTTCAAATTCTAAATGTGGCAGGGGTAAAATAAAGGGAGCGACAGGCTATTTACAATTTGTACAAGGGGTAAAATAAAGGGAGCGACAGGCTATTTACAATTTGTACAGAAACCAGATGGCAGTTATAAGAGTCGAGGGGCACGAAAGGGAAGCAGTGGTTGGGAAGGGAGTGAGACAGGGTTGTAGCCTCTCCCCGATGTTATTCAATCTGTATATTGAGCAAGCAGTAAAGGAAACAAAAGAAAATCTCGGAGGAGGTATTAAACTCCATGGAGAAGAAATAAAAATTTTGAGGTTCGCTGATGACATTGCAGTTCTGTCAGAGACAGCAAAGGACTTGGAAGAGCAGTTTAACGGAATGGACAGTGTCTTGAAAGGAGTCTACAAGATGTGTAACAACAAAATCAAAACGAGGATAATGGAATGTAGTCGAATTAAGTCGGGTGATGCTGCGGGAATTAGATTAGGAAATGAGACACTTGAAGTAATAACGGAGTTTTGCTATTTGGGGAGCAAAATAACTGATGATGGTCGAGGTAGAGAAGATATAAAATGTAGACTGGCAATGGCAAGGAAAGCGTTTCTGAAAAAGAGAAGTTTGTTAATATCGAGTATAGATTTAAGTGTCAGGAAGTCGTTTCTGAAAGTATTTGTATGGAGTGTAGCCACGTATGGAAGTGCAACATGGACGATAAATAGTTTGGATAAGGAGAGAATAGAAGCTTTCGAAATGTGGTGCTACAGAAGAATGCTGAACATTAGATGCGTAGATCACATAACTAATGAGGAGGTATTGAATAGAATTGGGGAGAAGAGAAGTTTGTGGCACAACTTTACAAGACGAAGGGACCGGTTGGTAGGACATGCTCTGAGGCATCAACGAATCACAAATTTAGTATTGGAGGGCAGCGTGGATGGTAAAAATCGTAGAGGGAGATCAAGAGATGAATACACTAAGCAAATTCAGAAGTATGTAGGTTGCAGTAGGTACTGGGAGATGAAGAATCTTGCACAGGATAGAGTAGCATGGATAGCTGCATCAAACCAGTCTCAGGACTGAATACCACAACAACAACAACAACAACAACAATGAATGTAAATAGTCCGTATAGGTAGCTTTAGGACCGCGTCTGTTATTGTACTGTTTTGAGATCTTCCCCAAAGTGGGTATCCTTACTCAGCAACCGAAAAGCAGATGGCAAGTGCTGTAGAACGGAGTACGTTCGCGTTGGCGCCCTACTTTTCAAATGTCAGTTTGTTCAATATTCCATTACATGTTTGTATTTTAGCTTTTGTTTCCTCAATATTCGTCTTACATGTTAAGACCCTGTCGACAGTGTTGCCCAGATCAGATGGATGAAGGCAGTTGTTGAAGCGCGTAACATTTCGCCGCTCAGGCCATTTTCAATTTTATTGAGTTTTTTCTTGGTACGCAGTTGCCCCATCATCTGCTGAAATAAAAGATTTGGTCCCTTCACCTGTAGCTTGGTCGTTAATACATACGTTATACAGCAGTGACAACAGCACACTACCTTCCGGTATGCTGCACTTACGTCAGTGAACACTACTTCTATTGGAAGCATCCTCTCAAAATCGCCTGCAATAAATTGGGCCAGTTTGGGAGCCTTACTTGTGCAGGATTTCTCTCGGCAGAAACCTGCGTGTCGGCGTATTCACCCGATCTGTTCATTATTAAACTTTCAAAAATTTTCAGCAGCGAACACAGCAACGATATTGGCCGTTGATTCCTGGCGTTATTTGGGTCCTTCCCAGGCTTCAGAACTGCGATGACCTTTGTATGCCTCCATATTCTGGTAATTTTTAATGTCCTCCAGCAGCAACTGGAAACGCTCAATGAACAGTTTTCTGGCGTTTTCGGACAGATTTTTATTATTTCATCCTGATGTCAAGTCCAGCAACTTTTCCTATTTAGAAATTGCCTATGGCCTCTTTAGTTCTTCCAATGAAAACTCTGCATCCGATAAGTTACTTCGCTTTGTTTACTTTCAGGCTAGACCTAGCTGCTTTAGTTTTTCTGTGAGCTTCGCTGTTTAATAAAAGCTGGCTGGCTGTTTGGTTACTCATTGCATTTACGTGCGGATTTCTTCCCATACGTTTTTCTACTACTGTGCGTCAAGTCCATTCCCTCTACAGTCATAATCCAGGTCTAGCGCCTTTGGTCACTGGAAGCTGCCAATAACGTCTCTCCATACTCGACTGTTTCTTTGACTATTCTTTCGTATCACAGAGATCACAATACCTATTGTCTACAACCTTAGTAAAATCAGATACATACTAGGTCCTGCATCTTCTTGGGATTCTCTTAACGGAGGCTTCCTTAATAGCTTGCACGAAGTTACCATAGTGCTCTGGCTTGGGTTCAATCAATTTTAGCAATTCTTCGAGTTTGCTTCTGAAATCCACCCAATTTGTTCCTATGGAAGTTAAATCTCCTTCTGAATGGCATTTCAGGCTGAATAGCAAATCTTACTTACAGTTTAATTTGTTTGTCTTGTTACCTCGGAATAGGATACAGAACTGGTGATTCGGTAAATATTCCCGGCGTCTTGTATGTTTAAGCTCTTAACGGGTCAGCTGCCGGATATGAGCGTCTTCACTATACGACTTACGACATTTCAGCGATCCATCTGGCTGCCATCATCGTCTTCACTACACGATATTCCGGCGATCCATCCGGGTGCCATCTTCAGGAGAGACTGCTGAGTACACAACCAAGCCGGAACTGAAAGAATTTCAAAAACGGCGGCTTCTTTATACCCGGCGTCAAGAGCATTGCGCCAGCGCGAGAAGCGGAAGAGCTGCCCATTGCGAAGCGAAGAATTGCAGCGCCGCAGGCGGTAGAAACTGGCGAAAGTGATAAATCGAAAGAGAAGATGTAGCGGGTCGAAAACCAGACCGTTGTTGTTTTATATCAGATAAAATAGGGTTCCGTATCTTGCTCAAAGCGAAACCTTTATTACTTATTAATAATGTCATCAGGTAATCGAATTTCGATGGATTCCTTGAGCGCACAATCCCAGTAATGAGAAGCGGAAGCAATAATTTGCGTCTCTTTAAACGACATGTTATACCCTTCATTGAGACAATATTCGGCGACGACAGATTTTTCAGACTGGAGCAAACGCATGTGACGCGGCTGTGCCACACATCGGCCATGAACAGTGCAAATAGTCCGTCCAATATAGGCCTTTCCACAATGACAGGGAATTTTATAAATTCCAGGCTTTCTCAATCCCAAATCATCTTTAACAGATCCAAACAGGGCTCTAGTCTTGGCCAAAGGCAAAACAACACTTTTAATACTCGTATCATATTTCCAGAGAACTCTAGAAGTTTTTGAAGAAATACTTCCAGCAAATGGTAGAAAAGCAACTGATTTACTAGTATCCGTCGCTAGTTTACTTGATGGTCCAAGCTGAAAACCACGATTAATTTCATGATCGGTATATCCGCTGAGCTTGAAGACAGCCTTAAGATGATCTAGTTCCTGTGTCAAATTTTCGGAATCAGAAATGGCATAAGCTCTCTCGACCAACGCACGTAGAACTCCCATGCACTGGGGTGGTGGATGATACCTCAAAGAATGAAGATATTGGTTGGTCGGTATATGTGGTTTTATAGTATACGTCATATCCCGAGGTAACATTTTCTTTTTTGTGTACTAGAACGTACAAAAAAGGTAATTTGCCATATCGCTCTCAGGACTTCTTCTCTTCAACCTACATGTTTTTGGAGATATGTGTATCTTCCATAAAAAGATTGGCGACAGTAGGGGAAAGAGGAATCTCCATAGCCAAACCGTCAGTTCGTTAAAAAAATACGTGGCGTGGACCCGGGGTACAAAGGATCCGCCGTTTCTGATGTTTATTCAGTTCCGGCGTGATTGTGTACTCAGCGATCGCACCTGAAGATGGCGGCCAGATGGATCGCGGAAATAGCGTGTAGTGAAGACGACCATATCCAACAGCGTACCCGTGAAGAGCATAAACAAATAAGGGATACAGAAGTTGTTTGTAAATTAAGCTGCCGAGATCTTTGCTTACAAAAATCAGATCAAAATTGTAATCCTTTCTCCATTCTCCGCTATTAAAGGTTGGATCACGAATCAAACACATCTGTTTGTCCTCCACCCATTGCTGAAATATGTCGCCACTTCATTAGTTTCACCATAGCCCCATTGCGTACTGTGTCAATTAAATTCATCTTGTGTGTGACAGGAAAGGAATATTAATTTTGTAAGGTTTATCTGCAGGTTTGTGTATAGGGATTATTTTGATGTTACCCAGTTCCACCGCTATGAGTTCAGTATTTTTGTGATGAATGGTACGACTTCCTGATGCGTTCAAAACCTTCTCTGCTACTTTCGTACTTTTATGTGCTATCTCACACACGTATAATTTTAATTTGAGAGGAAGCCCTATGGGTCTCCTGTAGACAAAGGATGTCGCAGCTGTTAATTCTGCAGATATCTACAACTAAATCTTGTTTGGTGACTGAGATTCCTTCGATGTCGAGCGAAATAATTGTCAGGGTGGGATCTAAAAAGAGCCGACTTCATGCTCCCCTATTTTGCTTTTTCGACATTTAGCGAGCGGGAACGCTTCTGCAATGAAAATATTAATAATGAAGAAGAAAATATAGAGAACACGCAAGGGAAGTTTCGAAAAGTTTGCTTTCCAACGTTTCTAAAAATCAAGAAATAAAACGTTTAACTATTGATCCTATGTTATGCCAGTCTTTTATTAATGGCCAAAAATCACAAACAGAAACCAAGTAGCTTGAAAATTTCAAGGATAAATTCACATTTTTATTTTAACTTTTACATATTTTTGAGGCCATAAGTAGGGACTAAATAAGTACTGATCCTGACGCCAATTATACAACCTTTAAGGCACACTTCACTGGCTTTTTGGCACATACATCCGAAATCTACATCGACCGCAGAAAGGCACAAGCATATCATTAATACGAATAGTACATGTAGCACAGTGACTAACATTCCTGAAGGTTCGTAAAGAACCTGTAAAAATGTTTTTTTTTTTCCTTTCTACCCTGTTGTCTGGCTTCTCAAATCAGAGAGCTATCCATATGAACAAAAACCTTTTCTGCCCCAGTCTATTCACAAGGGAAAGATTATCTCCTGATTAGTTGCCAGATTACGTTTCCTTCGCATCCATTATTATTTAGTTTCTATTACAATATGGATAGAACTGGTGCTGATTACGTAAAATAAAACACATTGTACATTCTCCCTATGACAAAAGATGAAGCCTACAACGGCGGGTAACATTACTTGTCCTCCGTCTATATATCGAATGTTTGCTTAGAATTACAAAACTTCATTGACCTCATCGTAAATTAATTAGAAAAGGCGGAAAAATTACATAAAAGTGAACAAAGGAAGGCTGAGAGTTATTACTGTGTGCGTATTACTAATTGCGTGTGCGTTTTTCGCTCTTTCGGTACAGCTAAAGATTTATTTTTTTGCACTGAAATTTGACGGATGGCAATATGTTCTTGTTATAGTTAATAACTAATAAGAAGCATTTATAATTAAATTCACTCTTTATTAGACAGTTTCCACCTTACAATACTTCATTTTATCAAACTCGCTATTGTTTTTACAACACTACTTTCATTCTGGTTATGGTCCGTCCTGAATATTTCCTATGAAATTTATTGAATCTTAAGTCACCTGCTGTTTCAAGAAAGTATCAACTGTTATTATAAACAAGTGATTGTTGACATTAAACACTTGGCCCGCTATGCCTCTCATGTATTTCTTTCTTAACTTCCAGTTACTCTACTTCTCAAGGAAATCTTTAATTGAAGAGTTGTAAAGTAGAAATGGAAAACGTTCTGTCATTTTTTCGCAAAACTCCAGGGGGAAAGTCTAAAACATGCGTTAGCAGATGGGTAAATGGCTTTGTGTGTTCTGGATTTCCTAATTTTAAAAGATATGAGAGATTATTATTTTTACTGCAGTGCACTAGTTAAAAAGCTGACATTGTGTTTCGGTACTAATATAATCACAAATGAAACATGGTGCCTCAGTATTAATGGCATTTGAAACAAAACCTCTCCTCCTTCTATTCAGTTGAAAACTGATGTTTCTGAAGCTGTGGCTGTGTCCAGTTTAAAAATTGATTATTTCAAAGAAGAAAACAGCAACCAGCCACTACTAATAAATCCGTTTACTTAGACAAACCCAGAGGTTCGAACCGACAGGTTCATCTTCAGATAAATTTTCGACGTTTATATCACAAGTCTGTTCTTGTTTACATTAGTTGTTGAGTATTATTTTCCATCAACTAATGTATGCAATGTTCAAGTGTGGAAATGTTTTGCAAACGTCTGAGTGGCATGTGTCAACGAGAGGCTGGGTACCACGTGCGTATACACTGATGAACGATATATGGTTCAAACGGCTCTGAGCACTATGGGACTTAACTTCTGAGATCATCAGTCCCCTACAACTTAGAACTACTTAAACCTAACTAACCTAAGGACATCACACACGTCCATGCCCGAGGCAGGATTCAAACCTGCGACCGTAGCGGTCGCGCGGCTCCAGACTGTAGCGCCTAGAACCGCTCGGCAACTCCGGCCGGCGGAACGAAATACATCATTGATTCTGCGTATCAGGGATCCGATAGTGTGTTCCTAGGTTTGTGGGGAGTTACATGTCTTTGCACAGCACATTTAATTCGCATAAATAACAGGCCGGTGATCTGCGTTCGCGGTGGTGGTGCCCGAAAGCGTCCCAGATGGGTTCTATAGGGTTTACATCAGACGACGAATTTTGTAACCGAAACATATACGTGAGTTCGCTACAGTGCTTCTCAAACCACTGTAGTACGGTTTTGGCTTCGAGACACGAACAGTTGTACTACTGAAAAACGGCATCGTCATCGATGAAGACATGGTCCCGTGCCCACTGGAATCGTAACTGACGATTTCATTAGGTCAACACATGAACACATGAACACGTACGGTGCTCTGCTGCAGAGCTCCATGTTCAACAATATACTATGAACGGTGTTCTCCGAAATACTTTTGTGTGCAGCTGCAGTGTACTCTTTCGGCAGAGACGCCACAGATCGCCATCTGTCCTACATTACAGAGCAGACAAGACTTCGAACCCAACTTTCTGTGAAGAGTCGTGCACGTCCAGTCATTCAGCGCCTAGTGGCAGTTTCAATGTTTCTCTATCCCCTTCCACAGATGCTCACAACAGTAGCTCGTGACATTCTACCAGGTTCGTCGTTTGCCAGATACTCGTTCACAGGCTCTGCGTAATAATAATCTGCCCTTTGTCAAAGTCGCTTATCTCAATGGATTTCCCCGTTTGCAGCCCATATCTTCGTTAAGGTGATTCCCCGTCCGTGTCTCCTTCGTTTACATTCTTTTGTCACAGCGTCACGTGTCCGCAAAGCCAGCAGGCGGCACCCATCGTCACGGCGGGCAGTGGTCATAATGTTTTGACTTACCAGTGTACACGCAACTGCCTGTAAATTAATTGAGCAGGCTCGACTCACCGGATACCGGAAGGGGCGCGCTAATGCTCTTGGTTGTCTGTGAGGAAATTTACATGACCAATGAGTGGACTATATGACATAAAAATGATTAGTCTTCGCCCGACCTAAGGAATAATATATAAAGTTAATCTTCCTGTACCGTTTGTACCAGACGAGTGATCCACGAAGTTTGTCGTTACAATTTACATGTTTCGTTTTATTGTAACGTGTTGATATCCTGCGCATAATGCAACATGACGGAGCTTAAAAAGGAACATCTTCAAACGGGCTCGTCGTCGAAATCAGATGCCATTTTTATCCAGGGTGATACTTTCCTATGATCTAATCAGTTACTTGATTACTACTGGTTGATGCACAAGTTCGAAGTGTTTTTCATAAATACAACAGACAAACATAACCGGATACTTTAGTCATCAGTAATATATTTTCCTTCACTTTTTACAACAGTCTGCCAAAGCGATGTTAACTTTTCGATACCGCGACCTTAGAAATTATGGGGTCCTGCCCACTCGTCTCGTATTGGGTGCCTAAAGGATGCTGCGTTCTCCGAATTCTGTACAACAATTCCATCAAATGACATTAATAGTTTTATTTCAGTAATGCAGATTGACAATACTTAACTCTGAATTAACAAGGGTGTCGCAAGCGATGAGCGACATGCAACATAAATCAGAGTCCTTTGCTATACACAATGTCCATGCAAGCTTGACACACAGTTTGTGGATCACTAGTAACTACTATCTTAGCGTTCTCTGCTAGGACTGCCCGAATACTGAGCCGATGCTGACAAGGGAACCTCCCCATCGCACCCCCCTCAGATTTAGTTATATGTTGGCACAGTGGATAGGCCTTAAAACACTGAACACAGATCAATCGAGAAAACAGGAACAAGTTGTGTAGAACTATGAAAAAAATAAGCAAAATATACAAACTGAGTAGTCCATGCGCAAGATATGGAACATCAAGGGCAGGCTGAGTTCAGGAGCGCCGTGGTCCCGTGGTTAGCGTGAGCAGCTGCGGAACGGGAGGTCCTTGGTTCAAGTCTTGCTTGTGAAAAGTTTTCTTTCTCTATTTTCGCAAAGTTATGATCTGTCCGTTCGTTCATTGACGTCTCTGTTCACCGTAATAAGTTTAGGGCCTGTGTTTGGCGACCGTACCGCAAAACCGAGCGATTAGAAGACGAAATGACGTGCCTCTCCAATGGGAACCGGAAACAATTGATCGCAAGGTCATAGGTCAACCGATTCCTCCACAGGAAAACACGTCAGATATATTATATACGACACTAGTGACAGCATGTGCGTCACATGACAGGAATATGTTGTCGACCCACCTAACTTGTACACTTGGCGAATGGGTAAAACGATTCTTCTACCTTGCCCGATTTAGGTTTTCTTGTGGATGTGATAATCACTCCCAAAAAAATGATGAAAACATAAGAGTTTGTCACACAAACTGCAGCTAATGAATGCAACAGTTTGACAGTCGCATCGGACGGACGGACGGATAGATAATAATTGTCAGAAAATAAAAAAATTAAACTTTTCACTAGAGGGAAGACTTGAACCAAGGACCTCTTATTCCGCAGCTGCTCACGCTAACCACTGGATCACGGCGCTCCGGAGCTCACACAATCCTTGATGTTGCCTATCTTGTGCATGGACTACTCAGTTTGTATATTTTGCTTATTTTTTTCATAGTTCCACACAACTTCTTCCTGTTTCGTCGGTTGATCTGTGTTCAGTTTTTCAAGGCCTATCCACTGTGCCAACTTATAACGAAATCTGAGGGGGGTGCGAAGGGGAGGTTCCCTTGTGAGCGCCCGAGGCTGGCAGGAGCGGCGCTTATATTCTCCTCTTGTAGAGGCCGCTCCTGTCGTCGTGCGACCCTAGTCAGCGGAGCATTAGCCGACGTCGTTTCACTACCTCCTCTTCTCTTGCGTTCTTCATCTTCGTTCCGGCGCTTATGGTTAGGCCAGAACAGAAGTCACCTCGTTTGGAACGGAGAACTCATTGTGCCATTTCGGATCACATTTCCATCCCGAAAGACAGGTCCTTGAAGGTTTTTCACCAGAGAGCGGAAACGGTGAAAATCTGAGGGCGCAAGATGAGATAAATGAGGAGGTGCCGAACGAGTTTCCAACGCAACTCCTACATAGTGTTTTATGTCAATCTAGCAGAATGATGGCGAGCGTTATCGTGGAATAGCATCATTTCACGCAGACTTCCTGGTCGTTCTTGGATTGCAAGACGTCTCACTTGTTGACAATAAATGTCGACAGCGATGGTTACACCTCGAGTAAGAAATTTTTAGTACACCACATCGTCGCTGTTCCACTAGATACATATTTGGAACTTTGTGCTAAGCTCCTATGGGACCAAACTGCTGAGGTCATCGGTCCCTCGGCTTACGCTAAGGACGACACACATACCCATGCCCGAGGGAGGACTCGAACCTCCGACAGGGGGAGCCGCGCGAACCGTGGCAATTCGCCCCTAGACCGAACGGCTACACCGCGCTGCCTAGATACATAACGTTATCTTTTGTGGATGAGCGCAGGTCTTTCTACGGGGAGTTGCTGCTTTGCTTTCGCTCAACCATGCCTTTCTTTTCCTTATGTTATCATAAAATCACCAGTAACGATACAGCGTGGAAATCGTTCACGAGCTAATGGATGACGAGACAGCACCTAATTTTTGTGATTTTGGCTTAGAGCAAGCGGTGTCGCTATACTGTATTTCATAATCCACCCCGTTGGATGTAAATGTCACGCGATGGCGGAACGATCACAGTTAATCACATTTTCCGGTTCTCGAGTACGATGACGTGGATACTTGTGGATAAATGTGTTTAAACAACCTTCAACAAATCCTGAAAATCTTCCTGAACATAGAAAGTCACTAAAGTGAAACGATCCTCCATAAAACTAGAAAACCATTTTCTTGCCGCATTCTGATCAATGGTATTGTCCTCATGGTGCAAATATTTCTAGCTGTCTCCTCTGCTGTCCACCCCCTTACAGAGCTGAAACAGAAAACTACCAGGTGACAAAATGACAATATCTTGATTCGAATAGCATGAGTGAACTACAAATAAAAAGCGGCAATCCATAAATAAACCCATACTAACTGATATACCAACATAAAAACCAAAACATGCTATGAACTTACTCATGAATCTAATATTTATAATGTAATGAAATCTGGCGTTATTTTTTTATCTAATTAAGTATTTCACATCATTTTCTGTTGTCACGGCTTAACAGGAATGAAGTTATAGAAAGATTTTATGACGACATAAAAGAAATTATGCAGATAGTTATGGGAGACCAAAATTTAACTATAGTCATAGACTGAAATTCGATGGAAGGAAAAACAGCAGGAGGCTACGTAATCGGAAAAGGAATGAAAGAGGAAGCCCTTTTTAGAATTTTGAACAGAGCATAATTTATTCATTGATGACACATAGCTTAAGAATCGTTTATGAATGTTGTGTACGTGAAAGAGACCTGAAGACAATGGAAAGTTTCAGAGTGAAGATATAAAGGTAAGGCAGTTTTTAAACTGTAAGTTATTTTCAGGGGCGTAGTGGCATCTATGAACTGTATAGTCCGTATTTTCAAGCTGAAGAAACTCGTAGACGGTAGGAAATTAAGGATCTGTGACCTGGATAAGTTGAAAAGCAGAGGACTCTAAGAATTAGAATAGCAGCATTCGACGGTGTTTGAGTGAAACAGGGGAATGAAATACAGTAAAAGACGAGTAGCTAACTTTGAGAGATGAAACAGTGAAGGCAGCAGGTTACCAGTTGGTAAAAAGACAAGCGGAATTTCTTGGATAACACAGGAGGTATTGAATTTAAGTGACGAAAGCGGAAAATATAAAAACGCTCCAAATGAAGCATGTGAAAGGTGATACCGACCTTTAAAAATAAGACTGGCAGAAAATGGCTAGAGAACAAATGCAAGGCTGTAGAAAAGTTTATAACTAGTGTAAAGGTACAGGCTATAGATACATCGAAAACCTTTTGCGAGAAAAGAGTAGCAACTGTATAAATGGCAAAAACTCAGATGACAAGCCAGTACTAAACAAGGACGGGAAAACTAAAAGGAATGAAAAATATTTGAAGAGGTCTACAAGGTATGTAAGGACGATATTACAGAAAGGGAAGAGGAAGTAGATGAAGAATAGATGGAGATATGATGCTGCATGAAAAATTTGACACTGCACTAAAAGACCTAAATCGAAACAAACCCCTGGACTAGGCTATATTCCATCAGGATTACTGAGATTCTCAGATAAACCACCCAGATGTTGTTCGACGTGGTGTGCAATATATATGAGGAAAGCAAAATACCCTCATACTCCAGAAATAATTAAATAACTCCAGGAAAGCATGTGGTGACATGTGTGAACATTATCGAACTATAATTTTAATAACTCATGATTGGAAATATTGGCACAGAAGGAAAAATTTTTTTCAGTGAACACACGGCCATTTGACATTATTGTTTATTTAATCACGACCCAGGTTCTGGACTTTGATGCTATGTTCAAGTGACTCAGTTTATGTTATTAATATATATTGCAGGACATCAAGCTCCTGCAATATATCTTAATGACATAAACTCAATCACTTGAAAATGGCGTAAAATGCCGAAATCTGAGACGTAATTAAATAAACAACAATAAAGTCAAATGGCAGTGCGTTCATTTAAAAATGTTTGTATGACTGTTGCTCAGCAACGTCAATAACTATTTAACAGAAAATATGATAGAGGCCGACTTCAGGGAAGATCAGTTTGAATCTGGGAGAAATGTAGGAACATGCGCCGCAATATTGACCCTACGGCTTATATTAGATGGTTTAAAGAAAGGCAAACATACGTTCAGAGAATATGCAGATTTAGTGAAAGTTTTTGACACTGTTGACAATCATACATAATTTCAAAATTCTGAAGGAAGCAGAGATAAACTACAGGGAGGGATAATACTTGTACACAAACCATACTACGTTTATAAGAGTTGTAGGACGTGAAAGAGAAGCAGTAACCAAGAAGAGCGAGAGACAATCTTGCAACCTAACCTGATGTTATTCACTCTGTACTTTGAGCAGGCTGTAAAGGAAATGAAGGAGAGTATTTAAGGCTTGCCAATAACATTGTAATTGTGTCAGAGGCAGCAAAGGACTTAGAAGAGTTTTTGAAAGAAATGGACGTTGTCTTCAAAAAGGGTTATACGATGATCAAACAAAGTAAAAAAAGTGTAATGGAATGGAATGGAACTAAATCAGACGACGCCGGGAAGTTAGATTACAGCCACACTATAAGTAGTAGATGTGTTTTCCAATGCCGCATGGAAGATCTCTTGATGGACGATGTAGAGAGGATACACACCGATGTGACAAAATTCAAGGGATGGTGTCGAACCTCCTTTTGCCCGGCATAGTGCAACACCTGGACGTGGCATGTGCTCAACGAGTCGGAAATAACCTGCGGAAATGCTGAGCCACGCTGCCTCAATAATCGTACATAATTGCGAAAGTGTTGCTAGTGCAGTGTGTTATACACGAACAGATTTCTCGATTATATCCCGTAAATTTTCGAAGGTACTCGTGTCGGGCGATCTGGGAAGCCTAACCATTCCTTTGAAGGTCCAGAATGTTCTTCAAACCAATCGCGAATAATTGTAACCTGGTCACATCGCGCATTGACATCTGTAATAATTCCACACCAAATGGCTGTAAATGGTCTCCAAGTTGCCAATCGTTATCACTTCCAGTTGATGATCGGTTCATATGAACCACAGGGGCCAGTAAGCACAGTCCACACCATTAAGGAGCCACCACCAGCTTGCACAGTGTCTTGTTGACAACTTGGGTCCATGGCTTCTTGGGGTCTGAACCACACTCGAACCCAGCATCAGCTCTTACTAACTGAAATCGGGACTCATGTGACCAGGTCACGGTTTTCCGGTCATCTGGTATCCAACAGAAGTGATCACGAGCCCAAGAGGCGAGCTGCTGGCGATCTGCTGTCAGCAAAGGCACTCGGGTCGGTCGTCTGTTGCCACCTCCCTTTAACGCCCAATTTCGCTGCACTGTTCAAAGTGATACTTTCGTCGTTCGTCCGACATTGATTTCTGTGGTTATTTCACGAAGTGTTTCTCGTCTGTTAGCACTGATAACTCAACGCAAACGCCGCTGTTCTTGGTTGTTAGATGAAGGCCGCCGGACACCACGTTGTCCGTGGCGAGAGCTAACGCCTGAAATTTGGTATTCTGGTCACGCTATTGACATTGCGGCTCTCAGATTACTGAATTCCCTAACGATTTCCGAAATAGTATGTCCCTTGCGACTAGCTCGATCTACCATTCAACATTCAAAGTCTGTTAATTCTCGTCGTGCGGCCATAATCACGTCGGAAACCTTTCCACACGAATCACCTGAGTACAAATGAGATTTCCGTCAAGGCACTGCCCTTTTAGACCTTGTGAGCGATACTATCACCTCAAATCTCTTAACATATTTTTACTTAGACTGGAACAACTGGGAAGGTGAAACTTCTAAATTAATTCTGAAACTGCTGAGTGAAATTCAATGCTAGTGAACCTGCTTAAACTGCCGTGTGGAACTGAACGTACTATCACTTTGCTTGTCTTTATCATTTCATATCTGACCTACAGAATTATTTCTGACTGATACAACTCAAACTTGTCCTATATATTTATTGTCCACATTATACAAGCGCAACGCAATCTGACTGCTCAAATAATTAACGCAAACGAATGGACCTGAATTAGAAGAAATCATAACAATAACCCACACATTTCATAAGTCACTTGCCCCACAGACAATCTTCCTTCCACGAACTACAGCGATACAGCAAGCACCAATACAGCCTGCTAAATGAAAGATTCTAACTACTGTAGGCTCTAACTACTAATAGGCATGTGGTTAGCAAAGGAAAGATTTTGTTGCAGAGCAAACAATGTATTTAGCAGATTTTACCTAAATCATGTGACATTCAATTCAAAAATTATATAGTCGTCCGAGACATCCAGCTCCAAAAAGGTATATAATCGTCAATAATTTTAAGTCTCGATGACGGACACGTCCAGACAGTCCACTCGCGCTAACACTTCAAACTCCTAACCTTCATCTCTGCTAACTATAAACTTCCAACCTCCATCACTGCTGGCTATTCACCTCCAACTTCGAGTCCGACCAGCCACACAGAGTCTCTTACAGAGTGCGCACAGCGCAGTCAGAGTTATTAATGCAGTCAATCGCGCTGCCAACATACAGACACATAAAAAGGCTACTTACATAGCCCCCTTGCCCCTCTCAAAAAATTTTACAAAATGTTTTGTGCACTGACGAAGGCTAATTTGTTAAACAAAATTTTATATTAGCAATATCAAATAGATGGTTCAAATGGCTCTGAGCACTATGGGACTCAACTGCTGTGGTCATTAGTCCCCTAGAACTTAGAACTACTTAAACCTAACTAACCTAAGGACATCACACACATCCATGCCCGAGGCAGGATTCGAACCTGCGACCGTAGCAGTCGCACGGTTCCGGACTGCGCGCCTAGAACCGCGAGACCACCGCGGCCGGCTATCAAATAGATCAGATGCACACAATTAGTAATTTACTGTCAGAACAAATTCTCCTCACAGTCCCTAAAGACAGTCCTAATCATTCATCGGAAGAGTAGTTATGACAGTTTTATGCACTCAGCCTGAGCTAAACAGGCTACTTACACACTATCTGTTTACGTGTATACCGCTATCCCATGACTTTCGTCACCTCAGTGTAAAATGCAGACAGGCTACAGCAAAGACATCATGTATGGAGAAGGCAACTTTATTATCATCGAATATAATTTTTTGAAGATATTTGGCTGGAGTGCATCCTTGTGAGTAAGTGAACCTTGAACGATAAGCAATCCACCATAGAAAAGAATAGAAGCTTTTGATAAGTGATGCTGTAGACGACTGCAGAAGAATAGATCGGTAGTTCACGTAATTAATGAGTGAATGTTGAATCCGAGTGGGGAAAGGGGAAATTTATGGCGCAGCGTAACTAAACGAAGGGGTGACTTGACAGGACACATTCTGCGGCATCAACTAATAATCATTTCGGCATTGGAAGTCTGGGAGGATGTGTGGGAGGAAAGGGTGTAAAAATTGTAGCAGGAAAGCAAAAACATAAACCCGGTAAGCAGGTTCAAATAGATGTAGGTTGCAGGAGAAATTCCGAAATAAAGAAGCTTGTAAGAGGACAGGCTAGAGTGGAGTGCTGCATCCAAGCAGTAACCTACGGACTAAAGACAGCAACAACAACAATAGGACTTCACGGGAGGTGGGAAAGCCAGTGTCGTTATTCCGTTTGGGAAGTTGTCGATGGCCTGCAGTTTCATAAACCACTACGTCATTCGCTCAAGTGATTTACGAAAACTACATAAACAGCCACTCGAGCTCTTCTTAAATTAAGCCTACCCTACAGGTGTGCTAGAACCTTAAAAATGTAGAGATTGTGCGAATAAGCATGTTCGAAATATGATAAAAATACCAAAAAAATTATTCGAATGTTGTCTTTCGTTTTGGAAGGAAGAGTAACTAATATCCAAAAGTATTCATATATTAAGTAAATGTAAGGTGCTCAATTACTTGAGGAAAATGTGAGCAACATTGATAGAAAAAGTTAACAGACAAAATAGAAACTTGTTTTCCATCTGTTGCCGGTAGCCTGTTGTAGTTATAATAATGATTATCAGACGAAGAATCCAGCGTGTAACCATATGAGGTGTATGGCACCAGCTGCAATTGATGAAACGTCTTAAGTGGTTCGTTGCACATGGATTAGTATCATAACGCATGAGTCATCAGATACAGTTGGCGTAATACTTTAACGTGTCCTTCAGCGGAAGCAATTGGTGTAATACCGAAAGGTATCGATTAACCACTGCAATCGGCCTGATACCATTACGTTCCCTCAACAGCTGCAGTTAATTAGTACCGTAAGTCACCAGTTGCCATAAGTGTATTACCGTATGGTATCTGTCATAATATTTTGAAAGTTTAACGCTGTAAGGTACTCATCACCAGCTGCAGTTGGTGTAAAATTGTGAGGAATTCATCACCAGCTGCAACTCGTGTAGTACTGTAAGGTATCCTTCACCAAGTGGAGTTGGAGTAATACCATATGCCACCAGCGGTCAGTGGTTTAATATTGTACCATATCCGTAACTTGCCGCAGTTAGTTCAATAATGTAAGGTATCTGTCACCAGATGCTGTTGGTGTGATAGCTGTAACGAATCTCTTACCAGCTGTAGTTGGTGTAATAACACAAGATATCTGTTAGTGTAACACTGGATGCTGTTCATCACCAGATGGAGTTGTTGTAATACTGTAAGGTATACAGTAAGTCAACAGCTGCAGTTGCTCTAATTGCGCAAGATATCCACCTACAGCTGCGGTTGGCGTAAAACCGTAAGGTGTATGTCGCCAGCTTCGGTTAGAGTAATACTGTAAGATACCTGGTAGTAACTGCAGTTGATTTAGTATTATAAGGGGTCTGTCTCCAACTGCAGTTGTTTTAATACCGTAAGGTATTCCCACTATCTCCTATTGGAATTATATTGTAAGGTACCTTTTTCCAGCTGCAATAAGTGTTATACCCTAAGGTACCCGTCAGATGCTGCATTTCTGAAATATTGTAAAATATCTATAGCTACAATTGGTACAATTGCCTAAAGTAGTGTAATACTATAAGGTGTCCACCACCAAGTGTATTTGGTGTAATACCATAAGGCATCTGTTACCAGCAGACATCAGCAGCAGTTGGTATGATATTATAAGGTATCTTTCCACTGCTGCAGTAGGTGTAATACAATAGGGTATCCATCAACAACTGCATTTTGTGTTGTGGCATAAGGTTTCCGTCTCAACTGTGTTGCATGCAGTACTATAAGGTATTCATCACCAACTACAGTTGGTGTAATGCCACAACTATATATGATCTTATATGATGATATGACTTTATATGATGTACAATACTTTACCTAGGCACCATCACTAATTATAACAAAACTGCTGGTATGCAAGCATAGCTTTGGGAAACAGCAAGTCTTAACATACGGATGAAACTTTCGTCGTCAGATTCTACACATTTTATTAGGAAATCTTACTTTCTTCAATAAACCTATAAAACAGCCACGAATGATTAGTAAGTCAATTACTGTGTCGCTATTTTGTCGAAAGTCGACATGTTAAGAAACGTGGCTGTTGCACTTAAGGTTTATAATTTATATAAAAAACAGCTACCAGCCACATGTAATGAAAACAATTAACAACATAAAATTTCGTCAGGCAGAACTACACAGCCCTGCAGCAAGCGAATAACATAAACAAAACTAGGTCCAACTAAGAATGCTTGTAACCTGCCATCTGAAGATGGATTTGTAATGAAAAATCCGAAACCGGTCATGGTCTGAAGATAATAAACCTTTTTAAACCATACATGTGGCTGGTATCTGTTTTTTATATAAATTATAAACCTTAATTACTGTGTCATTTTTCTTCAGTAACTTGATGGTTCAGCGCGGCTGGTTGGATGTTTTTCCGGAGTATCTTGATGAAAATCCATGGATTGTGTGAGGCATAGTTGGCCGGCGTGGCCGAGCGGTTCTACAGTCAGGAACCGCGTGACCGCTACGGTCGCAGGTTCGAATCCTGCCTCGGGCATGGATGTGTGTGCTGTCCTTAGGTTAGTTAGGTTTAAGTAGCCATTTGAGCCACTTTTTTGTAAGGCATAGTGTTGTTGAAGAGCTAGGAGAGGAAATCAGCGTGGCGTAAATAGCCAGTATGATGAGTGAAAGCGTTATGACCGCCTGCTTAACAATATGTTACTCCACTATTGAAACACAATACAGCAGTGATGATTCTGGGTGACATGCATTTGACAAGTCCTTGGTAGTATTCGTTGGCACGATCATCTGCGTCTGCTCCTAGAAAGTGTGCTAGTATTGTACTCTGACGTCAAATCAGCTGAATATTGCCACCTACCCTACTATCTATGTTACAGAATCGTTTGACCACCACTTTCTATGATGAGCTGTTGACGCCCTTCAGTTTGTCACCTACTCGTGGTTTCATGTCCTTCAACCACTTTAAATTGACGATCACGGCAGTAACATGTGAACAGCAGACCACCTGCGAGGTAACGGGCGAGTCGTCACCCCCCCCCCCCCCCCCCCCCGAAAACGTAAGTGGTACGGAGCGTTACCCGGACAAGAGGGGTAGCCCCAGCGCGTGCTCCATCAAGCACGTGGCTGGGAATTAATTGGTGACGTTGTGTCAATGAAAGAGACTTGTACGTTGGGAGAGCCAAAGATGGCGGACTTTGTGAAACCATCATAGCAGACATTTCACAGTTCGTATATAAATTAATAGTAGCCAGATGAATCACGATACCTCAAAAAGAAACATGTACATTACCATTATTTGCACGACGATTCTAATACTGTAATCAGATTTTCAATATCTTTATTAATTTGAAGTTTAGTATCAGACTGTAAATTTTATAAGTAACACGCAGCAACGAATGTCCAAAATATAAACGCTTCATACGATTTTGTTGATCGCCATGTCTTTAGAAGACTATTAGTGTAAACCTAAATTGGTATGAATTACAGACATGTAACTGGAATAGTACATGAGATATTGGAGGTCAAAGTGGCCGATTACTATCGATTGCGTCAGGCCATAAGTACTCCACAGTTACGCGAAGAAACGGTAGCAGCATGCTTATGAATATATTTATTCATCTATGTCTTTGTTTATATCAGACATATACTATTCACGAATAAATTCGTTAAATACACTCCTGGAAATGGAAAAAAGAACACATTGACACTGGTGTGTCAGACACACCATACTTGCTCCGGACACTGCGAGAGGGCTGTACAAGCAATGATCACACGCACGGCACAGCGGACACACCAGGAACCGCGGTGTTGGCCGTCGAATGGCGCTAGCTGCGCAGCATTTGTGCACCGCCGCCGTCAGTGTCAGCCAGTTTGCCGTGGCATACGGAGCTCCATCGCAGTCTTTAACACTGGTAGCATGCCGCGACAGCGTGGACGTGAACCGTATGTGCAGTTGACGGACTTTGAGCGAGGGCGTATAGTGGGCATGCGGGAGGCCGGGTGGACGTACCGCCGAATTGCTCAACACGTGGGGCGTGAGGTCTCCACAGTACATCGATGTTGTCGCCAGTGGTCGGCGGAAGGTGCACGTGCCCGTCGACCTGGGACCGGACCGCAGTGACGCACGGATGCACGCCAAGACCGTAGGATCCTACGCAGTGCCGTAGGGGACCGCACCGCCACTTCCCAGCAAATTAGGGACACTGTTGCTCCTGGGGTATCGGCGAGGACCATTCGCAACCGTCTCCATGAAGCTGGGCTACGGTCCCGCACACCGTTAGGCCGTCTTCCGCTCACGCCCCAACATCGTGCAGCCCGCCTCCAGTGGTGTCGCGACAGGCGTGAATGGAGGGACGAATGGAGACGTGTCGTCTTCAGCGATGAGAGTCGCTTCTGCCTTGGTGCCAATGATGGTCGTATGCGTGTTTGGCGCCGTGCAGGTGAGCGCCACAATCAGGACTGCATACGACCGAGGCACACAGGGCCAACACCCGGCATCATGGTGTGGGGAGCGATCTCCTACACTGGCCGTACACCACTGGTGATCGTCGAGGGGACACTGAATAGTGCACGGTACATCCAAACCGTCATCGAACCCATCGTTCTACCATTCCTAGACCGGCAAGGGAACTTGCTGTTCCAACAGGACAATGCACGTCCGCATGTAGCCCGTGCCAACCAACGTGCTCTAGAAGGTGTAAGTCAACTACCCTGGCCAGCAAGATCTCCGGATCTGTCCCCCATTGAGCATGTTTGGGACTGGATGAAGCGTCGTCTCACGCGGTCTGCACGTGCGGCACGAACGCTGGTCCAACTGTGGCGCCAGGTGGAAATGGCATGGCAAGCCGTTCCACAGGACTACATCCAGCATCTCTACGATCGTCTCCATGGGAGAATAGCAGCCTGCATTGCTGCGAAAGGTGGATATACACTGTACTAGTGCCGACATTGTGCATGCTCTGTTGCCTGTGTCTATGTGCCTATGGTTCTGTCAGTGTGATCATGTGATGTATCTGACCCCAGGAATGTGTCAATAAAGTTTCCCCTTCCTGGGACAATGAATTCACGGTGTTCTTATTTCAATTTCCAGGAGTGTATTTACCGTGTGTTAGAAAGCACAGAGACATGCGGCTCCTCGCCTACCTTTTGCTTCTTTTCTTTTGATACATGTTTATTTAGTTGTTTATGTATTTAGTAATGTGTGCTGGAGCGTGTTTATGATCCAGCCGTAGGAATATTTATTTAATTTCAAGTATTTAAATGTTAACCCATTATCTCGAATATGTTTCATTATGTTTGTGAGGGTACGTTGAGTTGAAGACAGGGCGGGTGCATGCCAGCCAATCACGGTGATCGTTGTAAAAAGGACATGTGGAGAGACTGTATAGAGGTGGGGAGGAGCATCGTTTCTGGGGAAGACACTAGGCAGTTCTAGGGAGTATGGCACTGAACACGGGAAGTGCTGGACGCGATGGTTCGACAGACGCACAGTCGCGGGAAGGATTTGGAGAGCGGAGCGGTTTGCGCATGGTTGCAGCAGATAGAAATACTTCGGAGTGTCGACTTATGAACTTGTGAGATTTCCGTGGCCTCTACAGTGAAGACTTTGTGAGCGTTTAGAAGTGACTATCTCGCGAGCTATGTTGTTGGTCATAGCTAATTACGTTCAGTAGGACTCTATTGCCGGCCGGAGTGGCCGAGCGGTTCTAGGAGTTTCAGTCTGGTACCGCGCGACCACTACGGTCGCAGGTTCGAATCCTACCTCGGGCATGGATGTGTGTGATGTCCTTAGGTTAGTTATGTTTAAGCAGTTCTAAGTTCTAGGGGACTGGTGACAGCTGTTAAGTCCCATACTGCTCAGAGCCATTTGAACCAAGGAATCTACTGTTACCCTGCTATTCAATTTATATTTTATTTAACTGTTGGACCATCGACACCAATAAATATTTTGCAGAAATATACCACATTCTTAAAAGTACTTCTACTACCGTACTCATAATTTAAAGTCGTTAACATAGTAACTGCACATTTTATTTAATTGCAATCTTTCATTTATAAATTTATATGTTACATTCATAATTCGCAATTGTAGAGTGATAGAAATTTCTACCATTCGATTCATGTGTGTATTCTTATCGTATACTGTAGACTAAGCAGTATTTGGCCTCTAATGCGGCAACTACGTATCCCAGCACCTAGAAAACGAAACCAGCCAAAATTTTTAATATTTCAACGTTGAGCCACCACATTACATTCATTTTATTATTTTGAAAGCCCTCAATTGGGGGCTCGTCCAGGATTTGTGCCCAGCAAAGTGATTTTTTTTCTGGAAATAATGTAATTACGCACTAATTTTGATAATTAACACATGCCATCGATAGAGGTCGTAATCTATTACTTACGTTAAAGGCAGTTTGCATGGAGGCTCAGAGTTTAAATAAATTGGGTGCAAGGAACAGTAGCGGTTAGGGCGTTTAACGGGCAGCAGTATCGGAGACGTCTGGAACACGCGGTAACCGGCGTAAGCTATAATTACACCAGGCGACTTCTCCAGTGGCGGACGCAGCAGTACGACGGCAGTGTCTCCGATTTCTCCAGGGCAGTCAACAATATCGTCTTCCACTACAACCGACGGCATCACCATGGCAGAGGGAACCATCTCAGATCAGACAAGTGCCAGCACAAATAATGAAACAATGTGTGACTCTGAAGTTCAAGCTCCACTTATAGATCTCGCGAATATAAAACAGTCACCTAGTATGTGTAATTCTGAAAACTGAAGTGAGCCGGTTAATCCAAAATCAGAGGGCGAAAGTGTAACTAGTAGGAATTCAGGCAAGGGGAATGAATGTGGTGAAAATATGATGTCTCAGCTAATGCGAATGATCAAGGGAAGGGCAAATAATATCAGTGTAAAATTTTGAACGTAGCTGCTAAGCTTCCGTGACCGTGTGAGAATTATATTAGAACAAATAAGCCCTCGGTGAGAAATATTAAGTCAGAATTGACCAGGTTTTGACACTACTATGAGCGTCGTCTTCAGAATTAAACTAACTGTTCTAAAACATAATAGGTATATAAGACATTAGTAAACTAAAGTGTGTACTGACTAGAAAGAGATGCAGTACTTACAAGTCACATACTAAAAAAAATCTAAGCCGGAAAGGCGACGTCATGAAAAGTTGTAAATAAGATAAGATGGCGAGCCGCTAAGGGCTGCTCGTACCTGAGTGAACACGGGTTGCAACAAAACTGAGGTGCGCACGTTAGAAAGTGAGGGCAAGTAAACATGTTGTTGCTACTAGCGCCATCTAGAAGCCGCAGAAACAACTAGGCTACTGTACATTCAAAATTAGACACATGAAATTCTAATGAAGCTGATTCAGGCATAACGTAAGCACTAATAATAATAAGACGAAGTTACATATTTATCTGCTTTAAACAAAGATACATTTTGTAACGTAAATAAAAACGTCAGTTATGACATACAAGAAAACAGCAAAGACGTAACAGGAAAATAACATTTCGGCAAACTGCATGAGGAAATCTGAATCAAAGATCAAGCAACGGCTTTATACACTCGAAAAAAGTTTTTATTTCGCATTTGCAGCTGTTCGTTGAGAATGAGGCCAGCATGACAAGATAGATGTTTGAAAATCTCCAATTTCTCTAAAACAGCTAACCTACGCCCCTTCTTTTCGGTATGCAGAATATTGCTATCGCCAATGGCTTTAGGCACGTGTGCAGTAATCAAGAGATGATCGGCAAAGGATGGATTTAGGGGACTGGTGCCGTTTTTTTGAGAAAAAGTTATTTTTTGACTTTGTTCATGACATCTTCAAATAGTGTAAAATGTTCAGTCCATGAAGTATGCTTATCGCTACAATAGGTCCGGCACAAGCGACCAAGTTCACGCATATAGCGGACAGCCGGGTTACCTGCTGGGTGGTAAATGAAGGTCTTTATATGTTTCACACCTAATTGTTTCATGTAGTCCTCCCATAACTTCGAAGTAAATTGTGTCCATTATCAGTCAACACCGCCTTTGACTTCCCAAAGTTGTTAAAGTAATCTACTTCCCGTTTCCGAATCATTATTCTGCTAGTGGCCTTCTTCATACCATATAGTTTTACATATTTGGAGAACACATCCACAGACAGCATCAAATGTTTTTGTCCCCTTCTACTGCTTGGTAACGGGCCAAAAATATCAATTGCGAGGAATTTTCCCACGCCCCGGGAAAGGATGTTTTGTATTTCCTCTTGACTGGCAACGGTACTATGTTTGACACGTTGACACCTGTCACAAGCACTCAACTGTTTCCTGACTCTTCGTGTGTGTTGAGTGGATATAGGGAAAATTACAGACGAAGTTGTAATAATAAAATCTGTAATCGAATCAGTGGAGAAATATTTGGGGAGAAAATGGATAAGATAAAGACGGAACTTGGGGCCAAGGTAAGTGATTGCATAAAAGCGCAAGATGCTCATAAAAGCAATATATCTTTAGCAATTAGTGACATTACCAATCGTGTAGGCGAGGAGGAGAATGAAAAGGCAAAATTAAAGATAAAATAGAGTCCAGTAACACTAGTGAAAATGAATTTAAAAAACAAATGCAACAGATAAAATGTGATTTAAATTCATTAGCCTCCCAACAAGCCACGGCGGTTATAAATATCCCTTGGGCAAATACCGAATCTGTGAAATGTTACACAGATGATGGAAGATATAACCCAGTAAATTTCTTGGTTGCTTGTAGGGACGCTTTTATTCATGGCATGTCGGACGAAGCGAAAATAAAATACGTTAAATGGCATTTGGAGGGAGACCCACGGTCTTGGGCAAATGTTAGATGAAGTTTTTGCGAATCATACAAAGAGAGCCGGTCGCGGTGGTCTAGCGGTTCTAGGCGCTCAGTCCGGAACCGCGCGACTGCTACGGTCGCAGGTTCGAATCCTGCCTCGGGCATGGATGTGTGTGACGTCCTTAGGTTAGTTAGGTTTAATTAGTTCTAAGTTCTAGGGGACTGATGACCACAGATGTTAAGTCCCATAGTGCTCAGAGCCATACAAAGAGTCCGAAAAGTGTTTTTTGAGTAAATATTGGAGTGAGGCAAAACAGACGCGGATCCAAAATCAATTCTTAAACGGGCCGAGTTACAGGTATGGTAATGGGACGATGAGAGATTTTTGCAAGCCCGAACTTGGCAAACTTATGCATGTGAAAAATCCGTTGGGGGTTTTAACGCAAATCACCACGTTAAAAAGGCGATTATCCAAAGATTTGCTATGGTATCTTGTCCATAGTCCATGTGATTATGTGCACGAATTTCTAGAATTTGTAGAAAAATTAGAGAGGGCTTTGAAGTTCAAACCTCAGAGCAAACCGGGTGGTAGTGATCAAAGTGGGAATCCAAATAGTCACTACCAAAATAATAATCGTGAAAGAAATCAAAGGAATTCTCAGAGAGATAGTAGCTGGAATGAGCAGAATGGTCGGAGAACGAACAGGAGTGAGACCTTCCGTGAATGGGACCCACGTAAAGAACGCAGTTTTGTTGGGGAACATTCACGCGAAGTGCAATACCGTAACAACAGGTCGGGAAACTAATGTTCGCCACATCTCAAGTCCGGGGATGGTGATCAGAATAGGCGATGAAAAGGACTGAAGATAATGGTAATGGTAGAAATGTTGATAGATTTGGAGAAAGGCAACAAATATCTAAAATGGAGTATGTTAAAGAGGAAGGCTACATAGGTGGCTCTTTCAATAAAAGCAGGCGCGAATGGGGGGGAAGCATAGATTTAAGTAATGGGAATAAATCTGCGGGGAATGATGTAAGTTATCAATGTGTAATTAATGAGTGTGTGAATGGTGATGAATGGAAAGCTTCAGTGGTTCAAAAGAAGTTAAATAGGAGATGAATTTTGTGAAACCAATATGTGTGGAGAGTTCTGAATAGGTATTAGCAAACAGTAGCGATTGCAGTAAGGAAGGTGGTGTGGTAGCAATTGTTTGTGAGCGGCGAAAAGCGTCGATGTTAGTGAAGGCGGAATAGCTTTGGTCTCAAAGTGGTTCAAATGGCTCTGAGCACTATG
Organism: Schistocerca nitens; assembly: GCF_023898315.1. NCBI lineage: Eukaryota > Metazoa > Arthropoda > Insecta > Orthoptera > Acrididae > Schistocerca > Schistocerca nitens. Next base: position 709,699,568 of record NC_064615.1, read on the forward strand.
GGACTTAACTTCTTTGGTCATCAGTCCCCTAGAACTTAGAACTACTTAAACCTAACTAACCTGAGGACACCACACTACACCCATGCCCGGCTTTGGTCTCGCCAGCTGCAACTGAGGATGATTGTGCTTCGGCGGAAAGCGTCAATATTACTAAGGGAGGCTTAGCGTTGGTCTCGCCAGAAGTTGAAGTTAAAAATGTATCAGAGGAGGTAGATGATTTCTGTATAAAGGAACAGAGTAATAGTAATTTCTGTAATAATGTAAAAGCTACTGCTATTGATACTGCCGAGGAAGAAATTTACGCGTTTCTAGTCACAAATGAAGGAGAAACGAAACTTATTGATGAATATGTGGATCTAAAATGTTTGCCAGAGTATGAATCTGAGAATGTATGTTAAGTATGATCGGGGTTATTCTGGATGAAAAGTGTGTAGAAATGGAAGTCTATGCCGAATTTTTCCCGATCACAGCGGAATGTAGCACGTCGGGAAGTACCAAAACCTTGCGACAAGGTAGCAGCAATTTGTGTAATGTAGTGGCGGAGGATAAAGTTCTGTACGATTCATGTAAAGTTAGTTTGTCGATGGAGGAAAGTAAGGTTTCTGATGTGAATTTACGTAGTGATTTAACTGGTGTATCAGCAGATAGGGTCGCTGATATTCATGGTGATGATGGCTTACGCATCGATGTATTGTTTCGGGAAGACAAAATGTTAACAGTGAATTGATGGGTATTTTGTTGAAGCAGTAAGTATAGATATTTTGGAGGGGAAAAACAGTAAAGTTGTGTATGCTGTGGGCAGTGAATTGACGAAATTTGTGGAAGAACTAACAGAAAATTTAGAGAGGGCTGAAGTAAATAGTGTGGATAGGGAAAGTTTGTGTAATGATAATCTTACAAATTGGTATACGAAGGAGAAGTGTGATTCTAGTGAGACTGAATGGAGTTGGTAAGGTAGAACGTTACGGTCATTGCTGCCGCATATGTGGAACAAGAGAAGTTTAAAATTGCTAAGGGAATATAGAGAAAGGGCAGAAGCGAAAAGCTGATCTAATCTGTAATTAGTGGTAGTAATTTTGGAGGGATAATTTATATATTTTACTTGGGGATTCATTAGTAATTTCTTAGTTTATTGTGGCACTGCACGTGTGCAAAAGGGGGGAGTTTAGGCACTGAGGGTGCGTGGAGATCAGTGACCTCGTGGATTTAAGTAAAATATGTATTGTTTATCCTTTGAATAAGAGTGTGGCAAAGAATTTAGTGGTCAATTTGAAGGGGATTAAATTGGTATTGTATGTGCATGCATTTTTTGGTGCATGAAAGTAGGAAGAATTGATTAATGTCAATTAAATAGAAACCACGGGAATTTGAGCTTACGGTGATTCAGTTGTCTTCCTTGTGACTTTGTTCCTAAGGTACCGTTTTCCGCTGGAGGGAATCTTTAGCGTTGATGCTGATTGGTTTTGGGATATGGTTTGTTGACGGGTTTCTACTTGTTGTTTTCGGTGTAGACAGATTTGTCACGATAAGCAGTGGAGCTAGGAATTCAGAGGCAGACACAATTTCGGCGAGGCACTAGGTCAGAAAACTGATGTGAGTTAAGTGAAGTGTATAGTGCGACGGAATAAATTAGCGCTGAGTGAGTGGCACAAGAAGTGCTTACAAAATCGCACATAAGTAAAAATGTACTTAAAAATTTTATTAATTGTCGAAAAAAAATATTTATGCATATTGAAATGCAGGCATCTATTTAAAATGCCGTCCGCAGCTTGTGGTCGTGCGGTAGCGTTCTCGCTTCCCACACCCGCGTTCCCGGGTTCGATTCCCGGCGGGGTCAGGGATTTTCTCTGCCTCGTGATGACTGGGTGTTGCGTGCTGTCCTTAGGTTAGTTAGGTTTAAGTAGTTCTAAGTTCTAGGGGACTGATGACCATAGATATTAAGTCCCATAGTGCTCAGAGCCATTTGAACCATTTAATATACCGTATCGTTCATAGTTTGAGTTAGTTTTTATTTCCAAGTTCATGTTGCTCTCACACCACCGCAAAAATCTTGTAAAAGCTATTGGCCTAGCGTTTTAATCACTTAATTCTGTTCTTTGAAACTTGTTTTATATCTACTTGTATGAACTGAAGGATGATACTTCTGAACATTCTCGCAAGCCAAAATGTAAATAAGTGGAGGAGTGTGAGGTAACGGGCGAGTCGTCGCACCCTGATAATATAAGTTGGGAGGAACCAGTGACCGCACGGGCCGTTCGTCCAGCCGGGTCCCGGCAGTAACACGTGGGACGGAACGTTAGCTGGACGAGAGGGGTAACCGCAGCGCGTTGTGCATCGAGCACATGGCTGGGAATTCCTTGGTGACGCTATTTCAATGAAAGAGACTTGTATGCCAGGAGAGCCAAAGATGGCGGACTTTGTGAAACCTTCATGGCAGACATTTCACAGTTCGTATAGAAATAAATATCAGCTAGATGAATCACGATACCTCAAATAGAAACATGCACATTACCATTAGTTGCACAACGATTCTGATGGTGTAATCAGATTTTTTTTTAAAAAAAAGGTTCAAATGTCTCTGAGCACTATGGGACATACCGTCTGAGGTCATCAGTCCCCTAGAACTTAGAACTACTTAAGCCTAACTAACTTAAGGGCATCACACACATTCATGCCTCAGGCAGGATTCGAACCTGCGACCGTAGCGGTCGCGCAGTTCATAACTGCAGCGCCTTGAACCGCTCGGCCACCCCAGCCGGCAATCAGATTTTCAATATCTGTATTAGTTTATAGTTTAGTATCGGAATGTAAATTATACAAGTAACATGCGGAAACGAATTTCCAAAGGATAAACGCTTCATCCGATTTTGTCGACCGCCATGTCTTTAGAAATCTATTAGTGTAAACCTAAATTGGTATGAATTACAGGCATGTAGAGTTATTGGAGGTCAAAATGGCCGATTACTATCCATCGCATCAAGCCATAAGTGCTCTTATATGAGAAAACGCTGGCAACATGCTTATAAATATATTTACTCATCTACGTCATTGTTTACATCCGAAATACCCTATCCATGAAGAAATTGGTTAAATATTTACTGTGTGAGAGAAAGCACAGAGACATTAGGCTGCTCGCCTACCTTTTGCTTCTTTTCTTTTGAGAAATGTTTATTTAATTGTTTATGTATTTAATAATGTCTGTTAGAGCGTGTTTATGGTCCAGCCGTAGGAATATTTATTTAATTTCAGGTATTGAAATGTAAATCCAGTATTTAGAATATGTTTTATTTTGTTTGTTAGTGTATGATGGGTTTGAAGACAGGGAGAGAGCGCGCTAGCCAATCAGAGCGATCGTTGTAAAAAGGACATGTGGAGAGACTGTATGGAGGTGGGGAGGAGCATCGTTTGCGGGGAGGACACGAGGCAGGTCTGAGGAGTATGGCACTGGACACGGGAAGTGCTGGACGCGACGGCGCAATGGATGCACAGTCGCGGGAAGGACTTGTAGAGCGGAGCGGTTTGCGCATGGTCGCAGCAGATAGAAATACTTCTGAGTGACGACTTATGCACTTGTGAGACTTCCGTGCCTTCTTCAGTGAAGACGTAGTGTGCCTTTAGAAGTGAATATCTCGCGAGCTATGTTGTTTTTCATAGCTAATTACATGCAGTAGGAATCTATTGTTTCCCTGTTATTCAATTTCTATTTTATTTAATTGTTGGACCCTCGAAAGCAATAAGTGTTTTGCAGAGATATACCACGTTCTCAGAAGTACTTCTACTATCGTACTCATCATTTAAAGTAGTTAAGATAGTACCTGCACATTTTATTTAATTGCGATCATTCATTTATAAATTCATATGTTACATACATGTTTAGCAATTGTCGAGAGATAGAAACCTTCGACCATTCGATTCATCTGTGTTTTCTTACCGTTTACTGTATACTCAGTAGTATTTGGCCTATAATGCAATAACTATGTATCCCAGCCCCTAGACAACGAAACCAGCCAAAATTTTTAATATTTCAACGCAAAGTCAGATGCTACATAGTTGAGGGCCACCACATTGCATTCATTTTGTTATTTTGAAAGCCCGCAGCAAATCTAATGGCATACGGGACTTTAAGGAAGGGCAGAGTGTTGTGGCGCAGCACCTAACGAGTCCCTCGGAAATGGCTAAGCTGGTCAGCTGTTCACATGTTACTGCCCTGATCGTTAATTTAAAGTGGTTGAAGGACATGAAACCATGAGCAGGTGACAAGCTGAAGGGCGTCAACACCTCATCATAGCCGGCCGAAGTGGCCGTGTGGTTAAAGGCGCTACAGTCTGGAACCGCAAGACCGCTACGGTCGCAGGTTCGAATCCTGCCTCGGGCATGGATGTTTGTGATGTCCTTAGGTTAGTTAGGTTTAACTAGTTCTAAGTTCTAGGGGACTAATGACCTTAGCAGTTGAGTCCCATAGTGCTCAGAACCATTTTTTGAACCTCATCATAGAACGTGGTGGGAAAAGCATTGTCCAACATGTATAGTACGGTAGGCAACGATACTTAGCTGATTTGACGACAGTCTATAATACTAGCACACTTGCTCGGAGCAGACATAGATGAATGCAGCGCTCCGCAGAAAAAAAAGAAAGAAAAACACGTGTTGCCAAGTTGTCCCAATGCACTGGTCATGTCACGGCATCAACGAAGCTGGACCGTGGATTATTGGGTGACCGCCTGCTTAATGACATGTTACTCCACTATTGAAACGCAATACAGCAGTGATGATTCTGGGTAACGTGCATTCGACAATTCCTTGGTAGTTTTCGTTGGCACCAGATTTCTATGCATAGGACTCATAATTCCCGTAAATGACAGGTTGATTGTTTTGAATGAGCAGCTACGCCCGACAGTGTGTCAGCTGTGTTATGTATGGCTTAGATCAGGTAGTCCGCAATAATAGCCTGGTAGTACACAGCTATCATGATGCAGGTCATCCAGGTGAATGCCCCCACATAGCATAATACTGCCCTCATCGGCCAGAATCCAGTCTTTCCTGATGTCAGCGTTTACAGACACGACCGTCTATCTGATGTAATTAGAAACGTCATTCAACTGACCAGGCGACTCATTTCTGTTGTGTCGATTCCCTAAGGTCTCGACACAATGAGTGGCTAGGTGCACGCGAAACTAACGCAGACGGGCGTAAATTCTGAAACAGGAGACTGGATGAAAAACTATAAAGAAAAGAAGAGAGATTGTCATCTACTTAACTTTTAATGATGTTCTTCTTGTTGAAATACATCTCTTGCATAGTAGTAAGCAATTAGCAATGATACACATGGCGCCTTGCTAGGTAGTAGCGATGGACTAGCTGAAGGCTATTTAATCTGTCTCTCGGCAAATGAGAGGAAGACGTGATACGTCTTGTCGCCAGCTATGTCGTCCGTACAACTGGGGCGAGGTCAAGTCCGTGTCTTGTGACCTGCCCTGTGGTGGCGCTACGTTTGCGAATACACAGTGGCGACACGCGGGTCCGACATGTACTACAGGACCGCGGCCGATTTAAGTTACCACCTAGCAAGTGTGGTGTCTAGCGGTGACACCACATTCCTCCCCCGCAAATCGGCGAACGGTCGTGAGATAAGGCTTCCGCCCGCCGTGGGGAGGACCCCATGTTGACGTATGCGATGAGGTGGGGAGCCTAACAACAGGCGAGGCCGTGCCACCCGCACCCGGCCATTCGGTCCGAGGGGAGCTAGGAAACGCCTGCAAACCTAGTCCAGGGTGCACGTCAACAGGAGGTGTTTGCGCACGGAATGATATAAGAGGAGCCGCGGGGTCGACCTCCATGTGGTCGGAGCACCCGACGGGCGAAGACGACATCTGGTCCGGAGCGGGCAAGAGGTCCATGGCGGAGGACGGCTGGTCACGGGAAGCAAGCGGCGGCGCGTGACCCAGGGAGGCGCGAGGCGGCTGCAGCGAAGCGTCCGCTGCTGGCGGCGCCGGCGGCGGCTGCGGCGGCGCGACGCCATGAGGCAAAATGGAAGGCATCGTCGGTAACACCTGGGGATGAGGCGAGCCAGTAGATGGGTCCCCAGGGCGCTGACCCGACGGCTCCGTCGCTGAAAGCAGACGGGGAGCGGCAGAACCCAGGCGACGACAGAGGCGCAGCTGATTGAGATGCCGACGCACCTCACCAGAGGCCCCCAAAACCAAATACATCGCGCGGCCGAGGCAGCGAAGAATGCGCCCTGCGAGCCAACGCTGTGAACCGCGATAGTTGCGATAATAGACAACGTCGCCAGGAGCAAAAGCAGGAGTCTGCCGCTGCACAGGAACCTGATGTGGCGGATGTAGCAAAGACATCAGAGTTCGATGAGGACGACCATGGAGCAACTCAGCCGGCGAGCGACCATCGCGGGGCTGAGAGCGATATGAGGACAAAAAGAGCAACAAAGCGTCCTCCCGAGAATGCGACTCTTTCAACTTCAACATCTGTGACTTGAAAGTCCGGACCAATCGTTCCGCGGCACCGTTTGACTGAGGCGAAAACGGCGCGGATGTCAGATGTTGAATACCAGTGGCCTTGCAGAACGACTGAAATTCTGCGGACATGAATTGTGGGCCATTGTCGGAAACAATAGTCTGCGGAAGACCTTCAATGCAAAAGATAGCAGACAAGGCTTGGATGGTGGCAGAAGACGTCGTGGAAGACATCCGGACAACAAAAGGAAAATTACTGAAAGCATCGACCACAACCAACCATCGAGCATTCCAGAATGGACCAGCAAAATCGATGTGCAAGCGTTGCCAAGGGGAAGTGGCTTTCGGCCATGCAAAGAATTTCCGCGGCGGTGCGGATTGTTGTTCGGCACACGCCACGCAAGAGGAGCACATATTCGTAATCGCAGCATCGATTCCGAACCAAGTACAGTGCTGTCGAGCAAGTTGTTTCGTTCGCACTATACCCCAATGTCCTTGGTGAAGAAGCTTTAAGACAGAGGACTGTAACGAACGTGGGACCACGACTCGGGATTGATCATTATCGGAACGCAACAACAAAACACCACGTCGGACAAAAAGTCTCTCCTTGTGGGCAAAAAATCGGCGAACCAAAGGATCCTCGATCCGTGACTTTGACAAGGGCCATTGCGTAGCAACAAAACGCAAAACGGGAGCAAGGACAGGGTCAGCAGCTGTGGCTGTAGCTACACGACGAAAATCAATCGGAAACGATGCGACCACGTCATCGGCTTCCGAATCAATGAACATGCAAGCAAGTTCGGAAGAATCGAATGCTTTATCCTCAGCAACAGGCAAACGGGACAACGCATCAGCGTTGCCGTGCTTAGCAGTGGACCGATACAAGATATCGTAGCGGTACTGCGAGAGAAAAAGTGACCAGCGAATGAATTTCTGCGCTGTACGTGGAGGTACAGGCTTGTTCGGATGAAAAAGCGATGTCAAAGGCTTGTGGTCCGTGATGATGGTAAAGTGACGACCATACAAGAAATCGTGAAACTTTGTTACACCAAACACAAGAGCCAAAGCTTCCTTCTCTATTTGTGAATAATTTCTTTGCGCAGATGAGAGCAATTTGGACGCAAAGGCAATAGGGCGATCATGCGAGCCATCCTTGTGCGCAAGCACAGCACCGATCCCGAAATCCGAGGCATCTACCATCAACAAAAGGGGTTTTCGGGGATCGAATGGCGTAAGGCAAGTATTTGAAAGTAACGCCGATTTCAACTGGCGAAAGGCGCGTTCGCATTCCGTCGTCCAGACGAACGGAACACCTTTACGGCGCAAGCGATGAAGCGGAGCTGAAATGGAAGAAGCATTGCACACAAATCGGTGATAATAATTTACCTTACCCAGCACACTCTGTAGCTGTTTTAAGTTCTGCGGTGACGGCAAGTCCTGAATGGCACGAAGGTGCTCTGGACTCGGATGTATACCTTGGGCATTTATGACATGCCCCAGGTACGGTAAGTCACGAGCAAAAAACACACATTTGTCCTTCCTCAAGCGAAGACCATTCTGACGCAATACCTGAAATAATGTTCGGAGATTTTGCAAATGTTCTGCTTCTGTCTTTCCTGAGATTACAATATCGTCCAGATAGTTCGCAGCCGTAGGGACCGACGCACAAATAGTTTGTAAATATTGCTGAAATAAAGCAGGGGCGGATGCACACCCGAATGGCAGTCTTTTGAAGCGATACAAGCCAAGATGCGTGTTTACCACTAAGACGCGCTGGGATTCTTCGTCCACAGGTATTTGCAAGTACGCATCTGCTAGGTCCAATTTTGAAAAATATTTTCCCGGGCACAGTTTGTCAAAAAGATCTTCCGGGCGGGGCAAAGGAAAAGTAGCAGTCACTAGTTGTGGATTCACAGTTGCCTTGAAGTCCACGCAAAGTCTCAGTTTTCCGGAAGGTTTTGGCAAAATGACTAAGGGTGAGGCCCAGAGAGAAGCCTGCACACGTTCAATTACACCTTGAGATTCTAATTCGGCTAATGTTTTTGCGACCTCATCACGCAATGCGTGGGGAACATTGCGCGCTCTGAAAAATTTCGGTTGCGCGTTGTCTTTCAGTTCCAAATGCGCTTCATAGTTCTTAGCGCAACCAAGGCCCGGTGCAAAAATGTCTGCAAATTCTTCACAAAGACTAGAAACACTGGCGGAAGGCACAGTCTGATTCACTGATAGGACCTGATTCACTATAGACAAATTAAACAATTGAAACAAATCTAAACCAAACAAGTTCACTGCACTAGAGGAACGAAGAACATAAAATGACACAAGTTTTGTCTGTCCCTTGTATGTTGCAATAAGGCTGCACTGTCCCAACACAGGTATATGCTGTCCTGAGTAACTAGTTAACGTAACATTTGCGGCACGCAATGGCGGGGCGCCCAGTTGTTTGTACGTGTCGTGATTGAGCAATGAAACAGCAGCTCCGGTATCGAGCTGGAATGGGATCACTTTTCCTTCAAAGTCTAAGTCCACAAAAAGTTTATTGTCTTGTTGACGACAAGAGCGACTGTCTCGTGCAATTTGAACTGAGACAGGTACAGAAGCACTTGCGACGTTACGGGATTTCCGGCGACGTCGACGCACACTGTGGGTGGGACGAACACAGTCACTGTTAGCTAAAGTGTCACTGGACGGGTGGGCATGAACTACATGAATGTCCATGGGCGAAGGTCCACGAGCCTGATTGTCCTGGGTTCGATTCCTGCGCGAAGCAAAGGCCTGGAATTTGTGCGATTGTCTGATCTTAACTTTTTCCGGCAAACACTTTGTACATGTCCTTTCTTTTGACAGTAAAAGCAAATAGCTTGGCGTGACGGGCAATTTTCACGCGAATGTCTAGTTGCACACCGCGGGCAAGATTTCACTGCATTTGCTTGCTTACGCGGCGCACGTGGTTGCAAGCTAGGCGGCCGCAGCGAAGTCGGGCGCGAGGGCCGCTTAGCGTCCCGTGCAGCGGGCCCGGCGGGCCGATTAATGTGACACACTGCTGGCGAAGTTTCAAATGATGCCTGAGCAAAGTCAAGGGTGTCTTGCCTGTCCAATATGTCTATCACTTGTTGCAGGGAGGGATTAACGAGTTTCAAAATCTGTTCCCGTATGCGAACATCAGAAACGTTCTGTGCAATTGCATCACGCACCATAGTATCTGAATATGGGAGGCCACATTCACAGGCAAACGCACAGTCTCTAGTAAGTCCTTGCAAAGTTGCAACCCACTCCCTATTAGTCTGACCGGCCGTACGTTTTGTACGAAAAAACGTATACCGTTTGGCAACTACATTTACTGTTTCTTTGAAATAGGCATCTAAAGCCGACAAAATTTCCTCGTAGGACAGAGTTGCTACGTCGCGTCGGGGAAACAGTTTCACTATCACACGGTAGGTAGCCACACCGACACAAGAAAGCAAAAACGGCTGCCGCTCTTTACCTTGAATTCCATATGCTGCAAGGTGGAAGTTGAACTGGCTGGCCCACTCAGTCCAGCTTTCGGTTGTGGCCTCAAAGGGCCTAAATGGCGGTGCGACAGCGTTGTGTGGCTGCGGTAGCGATGAAGCGGCGGGTGCCGCATCGGTTTGCAGCGCACGTTGACCCTGGACGAGCTGTCCAAGGGCTTCCAATAACGCCTGCGTCTGCTGATTCTGCAAGCGAAAAAATTCGGACAGTACATCTGGAGAATGCGGCGAAGCCATGACACAAGCAAATTAGAGCAAGTATAACACAAAGACTGCAACGTGGGCGCGGCACCACACCTCGTCGCCAAAATATTGTTGTGTCGATTCCCTAAGGTCTCGACACAATGAGTGGCTAGGTGCACGCGAAACTAACGCAGACGGGCGTAAATTCTGAAACAGGAGACTGGATGAAAAACTATAAAGAAAAGAAGAGAGATTGTCATCTACTTAACTTTTAATGATGTTCTTCTTGTTGAAATACATCTCTTGCATAGTAGTAAGCAATTAGCAATGATACACATGGCGCCTTGCTAGGTAGTAGCGATGGACTAGCTGAAGGCTATTTAATCTGTCTCTCGGCAAATGAGAGGAAGACGTGATACGTCTTGTCGCCAGCTATGTCGTCCGTACAACTGGGGCGAGGTCAAGTCCGTGTCTTGTGACCTGCCCTGTGGTGGCGCTACGTTTGCGAATACACAGTGGCGACACGCGGGTCCGACATGTACTACAGGACCGCGGCCGATTTAAGTTACCACCTAGCAAGTGTGGTGTCTAGCGGTGACACCACAATTTCCATTAATCCACGGTCTGCGGAGCCCCGCGTTCATCGACGTCTGCTCCGAACAAGTGCGCTAGTATTGTACTCTGTCGCCAGATCAGCCAAATATCGTCACCTACCCTACTATAGATGTTGGACAATCCTTTGACTACCACATTCTATGACGAGGTATTGACGCACTTCAGCTTGTCACCTACTAGTGGTTTGACATCCATCAACCACTTTAAATTAACGATCACGGCAGTAGCATGTGAACAGCGGACCATCTTCGCCGTTTCCGAGAGACTCGTTAGGAGCTGCGCCGTAACACTCTGCCCTTCCTTGAAGTCCCTTATGCCAGTAGATTCTCTAATTTGTGCCCCGTGTCGTCGCTAAAACGTTTCCCCTATTCCCATACGCTCTGGGGGACAACCGCAACTGTTGCAATTTTTTATGATGAATAAATCCGCTCCAGCCTTATTCACAAATTATTTAATCGGATAAAGTGGTACGCACGACCCGGGTTTTTGGTATGTAAAACCCATCTTCAAGCGGAATATTAACTAATTTCTTTTGTAAATTAGTTAATTTTTGCCTGAAACTGAGATTTAATCATGAAACTTCGTAAGCTAATTAGTACAGCGGCTGATGATGGGTTTTATGTCCCGAAACCCTGGTAGTGTGTACGATTTAATCCAAATAGAGGATTTATGAAGTACAACTGGAGCGAATTTATTCATCATTAAAACAGATTCCCCATTTGGATCTGTTCCGCTTATGCACGGTGTTTCACAATTTATGTTACACAGTTCTAAAGGTTGTAGAGGGTATTCAATAACGCTACAGAACGTTGGAGATGTAGGAGCAGGCGCCTTTGAATGCATGTACATACAGAGTGATTCTTTCGTGATGTTACAAACTTTCAAGAATGATGGAGAAGGATAAATTTATCAATTTGAGGTAAGGGTCTCTGGTTCGGAAACGAACGAGTCGAAAGTTATAACGAAAACCATTCTGATACTTCTGACAGTGAAATACATGTACCGGTGCTGTTGTTGCTAAGATTGTAGGGTAGGCAACTTTCAGAAGTGGTAGTAAGGGCCAAAACCGGAAAAAAAGTCACGTAAAGATGGGCTCTAAGATGCATACCTTAAGAGCTATCAACATTGGTTCAGTATAGAAGATGTGTTTTACACGGTATTTATTTTACAGCCCATGATTGTTAGACAATTTTTTCTTATCTTGGTCCATATTATCACGTCTGAAAGTTACATATCCTAAATTCTTAGAACAACAGTACCGGTACAGTGTAATCCACAGAGGTGTCAGAATGATTTTCGCTTACTACTTTCGACGTATTCGTTAGTGAATCAGGGACCCTTTCCTCAAATTGGTACATTTATCCGTCTTCATCATCCTTGAAAGTTTGTGACATTATCACGGAACCACACTGTATATACACACATTTACATGCCCCAGCACCTATAATTTCGACGCTCTGTAGCGTCATGGGTTCCATTGTAAAACTTGAGCTCCCAAGTCCCTTCTACAACCTCTAGAAATGTGTAAAATGACTTGTGAAACGCACTATGTAATTTTCTTACCGCGTCACGTGCCGTCAGCGCCATTAAGCGGTAATCAGTCTCGCAGTAGCCATCGCTAATAATCTATTGGCTCATCAGTCTTTTCATCAAGAGTGGCCTAAGAGTTGTGGAAGATCTCCAGCTCTTGAAGAATGGGGAACTTACCAATATGTTGATGAGCAAAACAAGATGGAAAGTGTGACAGACTATAGATGTAGAGACACAGCAAAATATGAAACGACAGAAATTAAAATATTTACCTTTGACTCACGACAAACATAACTATCTAGTGCTGTTTCATGTATATCATTAAGAGCTGCAACACTGAGGACGTAATTGGTGGCATATGCGTTGAGGCAGTGTGGTTGGTGAGTGACGTGGGAGATTGGTCCAGACAGCAGGTCGCAGACCGGTGCTGCATTGTGCCGGGTGCACGCGCGTCCCTTCCCGCCGCTTCCGCAGCCCTGCCGCATCTCCCCATCCTCTGGTTACAACAGATGCAAAACCTGTTACGGGCGACCGCACTGCATAGCAATCAGCCGTCATTATGGGAGGCGTTTGGGCAAGCGGCCACCTTCTGAATTTCAATGTCGGCCGCCGCGCGACAGCGGTTCGCACTCACCAATCTGGACAATGAGATGCGAAACAGTGAGACGTGCTCCGATAACGCCGCACGGCGCCATAATGGCCGGGCCGCAGCGCCGTGCGCAATGCGTTAGACGAACAGCAACGTCCGGCTGGTGGCGTTTGCGGGCAGTTGTACGTGTCACAGGAACGAGCGTTTACTTCTCGTCTGTCGTTTTCTCTTCGTGGAGCACAGCTCCTGCTGTTTGTAACGTATTAAAGCGGTATGCTGGCTCGGGACCTGAGTGTAGAAGATAACAATAACAAATCTAAATAACATATCGCTGTGTTTGTTTTAACACTGCATATACCTCAGTCCCAATGTTATTAACACTTGTTGAGTATGATACAGTGGAAACATGTATTGACACAAATGAAATTATAAAACTACCGGCGTCGTATCAAAGACGGGACAGTAGATAGTATTTTCCTAGAAGTTGTGGAAAATGATTTAGCGAATCCTTGAGATAAAGAAATCAGCGTGGCTGGGCTAAGATTTTTACCTCACAGTTCGAAAGTGAAAGTCTTAAGTTTTGATTATAGTCTCGTAGCTCTTGGTTGTTGAAACATTTTCAAAGTATACATACCAGCAAAAATCCTTTCTCGTTCGTTTATTTGGACCTGTAATATTGCTTATATTCTGTGGCACAATTAGTTGTGATCCTAGTTTGCTACAGCTTTCCTGATATAAAGTGTCTAATGGGTATCTCTGTCGTGTGCATGACAGTGCAGTGTTGGGTCTGTGTTGTTATTCATGAAAGGAAGGGAGAGGGCGGAACTCGCTGCCCGCACGCAGTCTACTACTGACGAATAGCAGCAAGGGAGCTGCCGAGCTTAGCGATAGACGGATCACAATAAAAACTGTCAGCCCTCACTTCATGAAGAACGGTAGAGAGATTTGGAATTTAATCCACGACAATGGCACGAAGACTGGTGATCAGGAACCTTAGGCCACCACTTCTCCTTCCCTTGCGGGCCGAACACTGGCAGTAGAAATATCATCCACCGTCAGGTTTTGAGCCGACTTACTTCCGAGAACATATTTTTTTTTTTTTGTAGGAGAACTTTAGTCCCAAAGAAATACAGCCACTCAGCACATAACGTCAGAAAAAACAAATAGGGAAAACTGATCGCTCCTTGTAATCTGATGAAAGGTAGGGATGATGGGAGATGAGTACGTCTGAGGCACCTCTTGCTCTGTGGGAGGGCAGGGGTGGAGTGGGCACACGTCCACCACACGAAACCTAGCCACGGCGTCCCCAACGCTACCAACGAACTGGAAGTCGACAAGAACGGACCGTCTAGGAAGGAGATAATTTTAATCACGAGATTCCATCGTGTGACGTAGCACTGGTAGCCGTGAGAAAAGGGAAACTAAAATGGAGTAGTGTGTGGTATTACGCGCTGCGCCCGCAGGGGACTTGAAATAACATGACGGGACGTTAGCAGTGCGGCTCAACAGCAGTCGAGCCAATCAAGGCAGGCACATTTCAGCTCAGCGGGGGATCGCGCAAAATACCACGGAGGTACCTACCGAGATAGGCGCAGAAGCGTAGACGCCATTCAATTAACTCATGTTTCTTCTTTATGAGTGGCGATTTGACCCCGTCTCCACAAAGTTGGGCCACCGTCCATGCTTTGACCTAGACCATAGCATGAGTCTTGGCTGCTATCATTTCCCGCCCCAGCGTCCGGACTTCACGAACACCGATGCAGGTCAGGCGATCGGAGTCATCGTGCACCGAGCGACAGGTGGACTATAAAGGAGTATTCATAAAATGATGAGTATGTAAACGCTGGTTAGTAGCGAATTTCCCACTAGTGACGTTGTATCATGTCGCTCGTACTGATGTCGGCAGGTACGCCTGATAAAGGTCGTGCAACACCTCAATTAACCTCGTTAATGGATGCTTAATCTTAACGTTGTTGCAACGTAGGCCGCGTAGTAATTGAACGTGGAAATCCTTCTGACTTGGGGGACCCGTACGTGGGAAGCCGGCGCGAACATAACTTACGTCCACGGAGAAGACAGATGTGCGAATAGAGCCGCAACGTGTCCTAACGACAGCGGCTGGGAGATGGAGGCCGGCATGTTAATGTCCAAGATTTGTCACGTGAGTGACTTCCCTGTGCCCGACCATCGTTCTTTTTTTTCCATGGTGTTCAGATATAAGGCAGCCCTGCAACAGCGAACGCGAATCTTGGTAAGTCCAAGCCCCCCGCATTCTGGGAGAGGGGAATGTTAGTATTTGATCTTAAAAATGTTACCAACCGTCAGTACCACCGCTAGGGGGCGCGTTCATCTTTTGGAACTTCCGAAAATTACGTCCCTTTCATAAGATGGCTAGCCGGAACGTTTTAAATATCACTTTGAACATAATATACAGTATCCATAAGACATACTCTGAGGCCTTTTTACACATTCTTCAGTGTGGCACATATTTTCCCAAAAATAGAGACCTTTGCTGTAGATTTTGACAGTTCAGGAATCATTCCCTCTCTCAAGTCATCTCCTCATCTTTCTGAAAATGGGTCCCAACTAATGATTTCTTCACCAGAGAAATGAGGTACACGTCACTGAGTCTCATGAGGAGACCACACAGGAATGAGACAAAATATGATAGCTGAAAGAGGCAACATGTGTGGATTTTATAGTGGAGCAAAATACAGCCTTCGACGACACTTCACTACGAATCTTCGTCTTCATAACTTCCCATAACCTCGACAGGACATTTCGGTAGTACGCTACTGTGGCGATTTGCACGTTGCGAGAATAATCTGTTACCACGACCATGGTTGTCCCAAGATACTTACCCGACTATACAGGGTGGTCCATTGATAGTGACCGAGGCAAATATCTCACGAAATAAGGGTCAAACGAAAAAACCACAAAGAACGAAACTTGTCTAGCTTGAAGGGGGAAACGAGATGGCGCTATGGTTGGCCCGCTAGATGGTGCTGCCATAGGTCAAACGGATATCAACTGCGTTTTTTTAAACAGGAACCCCCATTTTTTTACTACACATTCGTGTAGTACGTAAAGAAATATGAACGTTTTAGTCGGACCACTTTTTTCGCTTTGTGATAGATGGTGCTGTAATAGTCACAAACGTGTAAGCACGTGGTATCACGTAACATTCCGCAGTGCGGACGGTATTTGCTTCGTGATACATTACCCGTGTTAAAATGGACCGTTTTGTTCAGGGCTCCAAAAATGTGGAAATCGCATGGGGAGAGATCGAGACTAATGGATGATGTGTGCCGGCCGAAGTGGCCGAGCGGTTCGAGGCTCTTCAGTCTAGAACCGCGCGACCAATACGGTCACAGGCTCGAATCCTGCCTCGCTCAGAGCCATTTCAATCATTTGCAGGATGTGTAAGGGCTTCGCAGAGAAACTTCTGCGGCGTAGTCTGAACAACCTTGGCAACATGTGAGCGAACCCGTATGTTGCCAGCTTTATTTCTAGTATGCTGTAGAAATTTCGCTGGGAAGCCCTTACACATCCTCCATTATGTCTCAATCCCTCCCCATGCAATGTCCACATTTTTGGAGCTCTGAACAAAGACATTGTTGCCGTCGATATGCGTCCGCCGAAGAAATGCATACCTGTGTACAACCATGGGTCCCTAGGTAATAGCAAACATATTTAAATGCAGGTATTGGCCGTCTTGTTTCTCAGTGATATTAATATATTAACAGTTACGGGGATTACTTTTGAAATAATTAGCAGTTTACTTAGTTTTTTTCAACTTTCTCAGTTTTATTTGACTGTCCCTTCTAGGAGAGCTGATAAGAAATGAAGAGATTCTCCGCAGAATCTGTGACGAACGACACGTGTGGAGGTCACTGACAAGAAGAAAAGACTGGATAATAGGATATTTATTAAGACATCAGGCAATAAGCTCCTTAGTAGTATAGGTAGCTACGGAGGATGAAAACTGTAGCCCAGGACAAAAATTGGAACGAAGAGATTCAAATATATCGAAAAAGAAACTGAGGAGATTGGATACAAGTGCTACTTCTAAACGAAGCGGTGAACACTGGAGAGGTATGACCCAGAAATTTCTTATTTAAATTTGTTGAATCTGTAAGACGAAAAAGCTTCACTTTCGAAGATTGAAGAGTGAACTGCTGTAGGGTATCACAAAACTACTGAAAAGGTTTCAAAAAGAAAATTAAATAATACGGTACCAGATAACGGACATTTAAAAGGGTGATAAATAGCTGAAGTTTGTTAATTTCTGGCGAAATGTAGGAGTAATACAGAATTTATCAATCAATGTTTGGATCGGTTCCTCAAGAACCCAACTAATTACGTGGCCCGATTTGTCACCAGTCCACAACAAAAGCAGTGTAAATATAATTCGTGACCACCCACGAAAAATGCGAAGTACATTTTATCTGTTGTAAAAGCTATGCCCTGTGCTTTCTGGGATGCTCACAAGAATTCTTCTAGATTCTTCAATGGAATATGCAATGCAGCGTCAAACAAGTACGAACAAATGGCAGGTAGATTGAATATTGGCTGTTAAACCACATCTCTCAATATTCAGTTTTACTACACTTCTTGCAGTTGCCAAGGAACAGAGACGTTGTTGGACGTGAATAATCACAGGCAAAAATGGACGACATGAGGCACAGCAGATACGAAATAGAGGTGGAGTGGTATGTTTACCATGAAGAAGGTACAGATTTCGCCTGGGAAAGCACGATAACAGACATAAATAACGTTCATGTTTGACACAGATCAGATTCCCAACACGAAAGTCGATACCGGACTCTCAGTAAGGAATATGCCCTCCTAGGAATGTCAGATCCCTTAATCGGGCAGGTAGGTTAGAAAATTTGAAAAGGGAAATGGATAGGTTAAAGATAGATATAGTGGGAATTAGTGAAGTTCGGTGGCAGGAGGAACAAGACTTCTGGTCAGGTGACCACAGGGTTATAAACACAAAGTCAAATAGGGGTAATGCAGGAGTAGGTTTAATAATGAATAGGAAAATAGGAACGCGGGTAAGCTACTACAAACAGCTTAGTGAACGCATTATTGTGGCCAAGATAGATACGAAGCCCACACCTACTACAGTAGTACAAGTTTATATGCCAACTAGCTCTGCAGATGACGAAGAAATTGAAGAAATGTATGATGAAATAAAAGAAATTATTCAGATAGTGAAGGGAGACGAAAATTTAATAGTCATGGGTGACTGCAATTCGAGTGTAGGAAAAGGGAGAGAAGGAAACGTAGTAGGTGAATATGGATTGGGGCTAAGAAATGAAAGAGGAAGCCGCCTGGTAGAATTTTGCACAGAGCACAACTTAATCATAGCTAACACTTGGTTCAAGAATCATGATAGAAGGTTGTATACATGGAAGAACCCTGGAGATACTAAAAGGTATCAGATAGATTATATAATGGTAAGACAGAGATTTAGGAACCAGGTTTTAAATTGTAAGACATTTCCAGGGGCAGATGTGGACTCTGACCACAATCTATTGGTTATGACCTGTAGATTAAAACTGAAGAAACTGCAAAAAGGTGGGAATTTAAGGAGATGACACCTGGATAAACTGAAAGAACCAAAGGTTGTACAGAGTTTCAGGGAGAGCATAAGGGAACAATTGACAGGAATGGGGAAAAGAAATACAGTAGAAGAAGAATGGGTAGCTTTGAGGGATGAAGTAGTGAAGGCAGCAGCGGATCAAGTAGGCAAAAAGACGAGGGCTAGTAGAAATCCTTGGGTAACAGAAGAAATATTGAATTTAATTGATGAAAGGAGAAAATATAAAAATGCAGTAAATGAAGCAGGCAAAAAGGAATACAAACGTCTCAAAAATGAGATCGACAGGAAGTGCAAAATGGCTAAGCAGGGATGGCTAGAGGACAAATGTAAGGATGTAGAGGCTTGTCTCACTAGGGGTAAGATAGATACTGCCTACAGAAAAATTAAAGAGCCCTTTGGAGATAAGAGAACCACTTGTATGAATATCAAGAGCTCAGATGGCAACCCAGTTCTAAGCAAAGAAGGGAAGGCAGAAAGGTGGAAGGAGTATATAGAGGGTTTATACAAGGGCGATGTACTTGAGGACAATATTATGGAAATGGAAGAGGATGTAGATGAAGATGAAATGGGAGATACGATACTGCGTGAAGAGTTTGACAGAGCACTGAAAGACCTGAGTCGAAACAAGGCCCCCGGAGTAGACAACATTCCATTGGAACTACTGACGGCCTTGGGAGAGCCAGTCCTGACAAAACTCTACCATCTGGTGAGCAAGATGTATGAAACAGGCGAAATACCCTCAGACTTCAAGAAGAATATAATAATTCCAATCCCAAAGAAAGCAGGTGTTGACAGATGTGAGAATTACCGAACAATCAGTTTAACAAGCCACAGCTGCAAAATACTAACACGAATTCTTTACAGACGAATGGAAAAACTAGTAGAAGCCGACCTCGGGGAAGATCAGTTTGGATTCCGTAGAAATACTGGAACACGTGAGGCAATACTGACCTTACGACTTATCTTAGAAGAAAGATTAAGGAAAGGCAAACCTACGTTTCTAGCATTTGTAGACTTAGAGAAAGCTTTTGACAATGTTGACTGGAATACTCTCTTCCAAATTCTAAAGGTGGCATGGGTAAAATACAGGGAGCGAAAGGCTATTTACAATTTGTACAGAAACCAGATGGCAGTTATAAGAGTCGAGGGACATGAAAGGGAAGCAGTAGTTGGGAAGGGAGTAAGACAGGGTTGTAGCCTCTCCCCGATGCTATTCAATCTGTATATTGAGCAAGCAGTAAAGGAAACTTTTGTGGCGGCGTTCGTAGCGACAAACAATTCGCTGTAGAAACGGCTTACGAAGTCACCGCCACACTTTTAATAGCGGGCCGACCGGTCCGCTGGAACAGTGAACAGAAAGATGAAAACCCAAACACTCTGATTAAATAAAAGTCGGTACTTATCTTTATTAACGAAGATACAGAAACACAGTAGTGAACTCCGTGTCTACAGAAATCTGCCTAGTTCGAGTCGGAGCGGCTAGGTCAGCGTCGGCTGACGACAA
Organism: Schistocerca nitens; assembly: GCF_023898315.1. NCBI lineage: Eukaryota > Metazoa > Arthropoda > Insecta > Orthoptera > Acrididae > Schistocerca > Schistocerca nitens. The sequence continues at coordinate 709,719,579 of NC_064615.1, forward strand.
ACAACAAATCTGCTGCGATGAACACACAACTGACTAGCAAGTACACAATTCGGTGGCGAGTATACAACTGAGCGGCGAATACAGAACTGTCCTAGCGCTCGCGACTCCAGCGCTTAAGAAGCCAGAAGCCAGCGGTGGCGCGCGCAGACTTGCGGCGATTTCCTGTCTCGCTGGTGCTGCTTATGCGGACGGCGTCCGGACTTTTATGCTGCCAACCTTTTGGCAGCGGGCTCGGGTGGCATTACTGGCTAGGATATAACAGAAACAAAAGAAAAATTCGGAGTAGGTATTAAAATCCATGGAGAAGAAATAAAAACTTTGAGGTTCGCCGATTACATTGTAATTCTGTCAGAGACAGCAAAGGACTTGGAAGAGCAGTTGAACGGAATGGATGGTGTCTTGAAGGGAGGATATAAGGTGAACATCAACAAAAACGAAACGAGGATAATGGAATGTAGTCGAATTAAGTCGGGTGATGTTGAGGGTATTAGATTAGGAAGTGAGACACTTAAAGTAGTAAAGGAGTTTTGCCATTTGGGGAGAAAAATAACTGATGATGGTCGAAGTAGAGAGGATATAAAATGTAGACGCAATGGCAAGGAAAGCGTTTCTGAAGAAGAGAAATTTGTTAACATCGAGTATAGATTTAAGTGTCAGGAAGTCATTTCTGAAAGTATTTGTATGGAGTGTAGCCATGTATGGAAGTGAAACATGGACGGTAAATAGTTTGGACAAGAAGAGAATAGAAGCTTTCGAAATGTGGTGCTACAGAAGAATGCTGAAGATTAGATGGGTGGATCACATAACTAATATGCCGGCCGCGGTGGTCTAGCGGTTCTGGCGCTGCAGTCCGGAACCGCGGGACTGCTACGGTCGCAGGTTCGAATCCTGCCTCGGGCTTGGGTGTGTGTGATGTCCTTAGGTTAGTTAGGTTTAAGTAGTTCTAAGTTCTAGGGGACTTATGACCTAAGATGTTGAGTCCCATAGTGCTCAGAGCCATTTGAACGATTTGAACCACATAACTAATGAGGAGGTACTGAATAGGATTGGGGAGAAGAGGAGTTTGTGGCACAACTTGACCAGAAGAAGGGATCGGTTGGTAGGACATGTTCTGAGGCATCAAGGGATCACCAATTTAGTATTGGAGGGCAGCGTGGAGGGTAAAAATCGTAGGGGGAGACCAAGAGATGAATACACTAAACAAATTCAGAAGGATGTAGGTTGCAGTAGGTACTGAGAGATGAAGAAGCTTGCACAGGATAGAGTAGTATGGAGAGCTGCATCAAACCAGTCTCAGGACTGAAGACCACAACAACAACAACAGGATACTAATGCACATTTTACACTGATTATTCCTGCTGGCTACAATACTGTTGGGGAGTCGATGGGAATATTGTCCCACTCGTCTTCGAAGGCGATTTTCAGTTCTTTCAAGGTCCAGAGAGGTGGTGCTCGTCGAGAAACTCGCCCGTACTGCATGGCCGCGCGGGATAGCCGCACGGTCTAGGGCGCCTTGCCACAGTTCGCGTGTCTATCCCCGTCGGAGGTTCGAGTCCTCCCTCGAGCATTGGTGTGTGTTGTCCTTAGCGTAAGTTAGTTTAAGTAAGATTAAGTAGTGTGTAGGCCTCGCTAGTTTGGTCCCATAGGAACTTACCACCACCACCGTACTGCACGAACTGTCGAAGAGCTTTCGTTCACATGCTACACTGCAGTTAACACCTCCAACATTTCCTTTTACTGTCATTGGCCACGTGTTCCATAGCAATTATCGGTTGTTCCACAGCAACTGGCAGTTGCTCCTCAGCTAGTCCCTGCTGTTTCTTAAACATTGTCATGCAGGATGTTTTTGTATTTCCGCTAATTCGCGAACTAATTATCACAGAATTACCCCACGGATATCTCTGTTTGCAGTATCGACTACAAATAATGGTTGTCTTTCAGAGGTTTTCACTATGAAGTGCATTGGAAACATGGTCACCGTTTCCGTATGTATGGTCCAACGAACGCTATGCCACCCAAGAAGGACGCTGGGACAAATTTTGTAATACGTTACTCTGGCGTGTGGTGCAGGGACAGGAAGATGTGTGTGGGTGCTGAATGATGTTTGATGAAATAATTTCATATAACTTCGTCGTACTTGCATTTCATGGTTAAATGTTCATTAATTCACGTTGCGAAATTTCGATAAACACCGAGGGTGGACTTGCATTCCACGTCTCTCTATTGACTTCGTTCTTGTAAGGTTGGTTGTTGCATAGCTTGATACAAAATATGCCTTTCAGGTACTCTCCACATCAGTTTAGCGTTTTTAAAGGTTTGTCATTTGTATGGAAATTCTGCTTATTCGGTGATTAAGTAATTGAACTTTATGTACCAAAAGGCATATGTGTACTAAAAGGACATGCATTGCTATGTTCACTTGCTTCAAAAATGGTTCAAATTGCTCTGAGAACTATGGGACTTAACATCTACGGTCATCAGACCCCTAGAACTTAGAACTACTTAAACCTAACTAACCTAAGGACATCACACAACACCCAGTCATCACGAGGCAAAGAAAATCCCTGACCCTGCCGGGAATCGAACTCGGGAATCCGGGCGCGGGATGAGATCACTTACTTCCTCAAGTCAGTTATATGCAGTGGTATCTAAATATTATTTCTGATTTCAATTTCCTGGATCATTGATTTATTATTTAAAACTTTCGACTGATATTTATTTGTAGCTATTGTGCGACAGCGCGATGCTAAATCACAAAGTGTGCCTTTAGTAATTGATACATTTCACGGTGTTCTTACGATACCTGTATTTCACATCAGAGATATCATCCACTATTCGCGGCACTATTTATTCTGTTCTTTGCTTGAATTTTCAGGAAATAGGGAAAGTCGTGACGCTGGTCCAAATAGACGCTGTACTTGGTTCTACAGAATTATGTGTTTGATTTTGTCATTTGTCTGTTGCAACTAAAGATCGGGATTCACATACCCACTGTACAATTTCACAATAGAAGTCGAGTTGCTGTAACAGACTCATTGTTTCTGAGACATTAGAGGTGATTTTTCATATTCTCTTAAATTCCGTTCCCCTTTGACATGCCTGCCGTTAACCTTTCTGCTCTTGAAGTATGCGTTACGTGCTCAGGTAACATTCAGCCGCGCGTTGTAGCCGCGTGGTTTGAAGCGCCATGTCACGGACTGAGCGGCCTCTCCCGCCGGAGGTTCGAGTCCTCCCTCGTGCACGTGTGTATGAGTGTTGTCCTTAGCGTAAGTTAGTTTAAGTTAGCTTAAGTAGTGTATAAGTCTAGGGACCGATGACCTCAGCGGTTTGGCCCTTTAGGAATTCACACACACACACACACACACACACACACACACACACACACACACACACGTAGCTTCCCTTTATCATATATTAGTCTTACATTGTTGATAAATTTATTTCATGGATCAATACTTTATACATGGTTCGGCATAGCCCCTCCCTCCCCCCCCAACTTTTCGTCATTAATTGACGTCGCGAAATTTCGATAAACACCGCGAGTGGACTTGCATTCCATGTCTCTCTATTGAATTCGTTCTTTGTGAGGTTGGTTGCTGCGAGGCTTGGTACAGAATATGACTTTCAGTCACTCTCCCCATCCGTCACGTTTCCCAACTCGGGGCGTGTTAGGATTTAACTGCACAAGTTAAAGGACACTTGCAAGGTGTTATACCGGAACCAAGGAGCCCCTGAGGTCCGGCAAATCATATTACACCACAGAGGACGGAGCTGTCTAAGTCCAAGCAACATGGTAAACACCGGCTATTTACATACAAGATAATGGGATCAGACATTCCGAGCACTACTTCCTGCAGGGGCAGCTCGAGCCATGGCGTGCAGGAAGTATCACTACGCCAAAACATGATTGGCTGGAGACAGCTACTTAGGGGCTAGAACCAGCCTCGAAGTTCAGTTCACCCCATATGCCGACCTCGTGTACTTCGACCGCTGAAGGCTACGTCTTCGTTTCCGAATTAGACTCTTACTAGTGTGTGTGTGTGTGTGTGTGTGTGTGTGTGTGTTACCACGAACCTATGTGGAAATTTAGAAGTGAACTTTTGTTTGCCTCAATTATGAGACTTTTACTGGCATCGTTATTGTTACCTTTCGTTAGTTGTTCAGTTATCAATTTTTGTGAACTTACATCAATAAAAGTTGTGTTAGTGAAAAATTACGAATTGTCAGTCACAACACAAGGTGTCTGGGATCAGCTGAATAAAAAAAAAAACTAAATGCAAAAAATTCCTGGATTGGAAGAAGATCCATAAGCAAAATAAAAGGAGCTTTGGCAATAGCTGGAAAGGCCACTCTTTCACTAGGATGAAGATAGTCTGACTTAAGAAACCCGCCATGTAAAGATTTAGATGCAGAAAAAACAGGCGGTTATTGACTTGTACTTTTCTGACTTTGCAGTATTGCATTTCAAGGTTGAAATCAGCTGATGAAAACAGCTTAGCACAAAGTGCATTATAATAAATGGAAACCAAATGGCAAATGCACTTTCGCTTAAGAAAACTATCGTGCAAAAGTATTTTGACTTTGCAGTGGTAACCTGCGTTCCTCACACGAACAACCGAAAAGAGCCCATCCTTTCCCTTCAACGAGCACGTCATTTTGACGATCTGACTCGTCAGTTAGACAGAACTGACCACGATACCGATCAGGAGGACATCTAATAACTCTGTCAGTCGATTCAAAGACCGATAACTGCATGTGTAATTTGTGAGGTTCTTCCTCTTGAATGAATCATGAGTTTTTTCTGAAACTGTAATCATTTGTTTGCTCTGAATGTGCATCACGTACCGATTTCCGTCCGATTAGGATACATCATTCGATTTTTTTTCTTAGAGTATATTTCATTATTATAAGTGGTCGAGGAATGAATGCTGTGATAGAAGTAAGATAACATAAATTAAATGGCCGGTATACCCTTGCTGACAGCAGGAGCCGGTGGTGTGGAGCAGCATATATTTAAATGAGCCAGTCTGATTGGGTGAGATGCTGTTCTCTAATTGAGATCAGTTTATAATGCATTTCTTCGAGGTTTATTCATAACTATTTGTTCTATGATTTTCACTCATAACAGTAACTGTTCTCTACCACTGGCTATTGGTGACGTTATGCTGGAGACGGTGGGCGGGGCTTTCGCTATAAAACCACGAGTGACAGCTCCACTCAGCAGTGTTCCACACGCCTCCAGAGCGGCCTATTACACTTATTCGCCCCCTGCTGTCACCAAGAGTACACCAGCCACTTATTTTACTGCTGTGATTGTATTCAACCCTCGACTGTTTATGACACGCTATATTGTTGCTTTACAGAGCAAATAATGGTCTGATGATGGACTTATAAAAGACCGCAACCGGTCACCAAACGAAGTGTACACAATGAAAATGCTATAGAGACTTCTTTAATACAGTTTTATCGATCGCTATTTTTCCTAAGAACAATGTTCCAAGAAATTCTTCCTATTACGAGGCGTGTTTTTTAAGTAAGTACCGTTATGAAATTTAAAAAAAAGACGTGCTAAGATATCTCAATAATTTTATTTTTACATGAAAGCCTGTACCTCAATCTACGCACTAACGTCATTGCAGTCTGATTCTTCCTTGTTTATCTTGTGCACTGTGTGTTTAAGATGCCTCCGATAATCGTGAGTCCCGCCGACTGTGAAGTACGGGCTGTTATAAGATTTATTAGTGCTAAAGGCCTAAAAGCGATCGATATTCATCGTGATATCTGTGCAGTTTACGGAGAAAACATTATGAGCGTTGTAGTAGTAAGAAAGTGGGTGAGAGCATTTAAGGATGGCCGCACAAATGTGCGTGATGAACAACGGAGTGGGCGCCCTTCGGTTGTTAGTGAAAGTTTGGTGCAGGAAGTGGATAATAAGGTGAGAGAAAACAGACGCTTTACGATTTCCTCCTCGCGGGATGACTTTCCTAATGTTTTTCGTAGTATTTTGTATGGAATTGTGACCGAGCACTTGAATTACTGAAAATTGTGCGCACGTTGGGTACCGAAAATGTTGACGGATGTGCACAAAACCAAACATTTAGACAGTGCATTGACTTTCCTTGAGCGGTACCGCAACGACGGTGATGAATTCTTAAACCAAATTGTTACGGGCGATGAAACATGGGTGGCCTACGTCACACCAGAAACAAAGCAACGGTCCATGGAAGTTGAGCAAGGGCATCGTTTTGTTGCAAGACAATGCCCGTCCTCATGTGGCGAATGAGGCCAAAGATCTCATCACATCTTTTCGATGGGAAACACTAGATCATAATCCGTACAGCCCCGATCTTTCTCCCAGTGACTACCATCTGTTCCTGCACTTGAGGAAACACGTGGGCGGTCAGCGTCTTCAAGACGATGACGAATTCAAAACAGTGGTGATGCAGTGGTTAACAAGTCAGGCGGCAGACTTCTATGACGAGGGTATTCAAAAACTGGTCCAACGCTATAACAAGTGCCTTAATAATGACGGAAATTATGTAGAAAAGTAGATAAAGGTACAGGTCTTCATGTAAAAATGAAATTATTGAGATATCTTAGCACGTCTTTTTTTAATTTCAAAACGTTACTTACTTAAAAAAACACGCCTCGTATTATGTCATGATATTTTGGAATTTTCCTTTCAGTTTAATAATATTATACACTTGTGTTGATACTTCTTTATTCATCTTTCTGTTACTGATCACTCCTTCTGGTACTTTCGCCTGTCCTAAAACTGTACTGTTGTCTGCTCAGTAGACATCTGTTTTCCATGCTTTCCCGCATTATTTACACACAGCGGGCTGCGCGCCGCGTCCCGCCGGTCGGCGGCGCGGTGGCAGGGCGGCAGGTGGGCGGCATTCAGCACGGTTAACTGGCCCTTCATTAGGGCGGCCGCTGTATTTAACACTTGGCAGTGACGCCCCCTACAAGTGCTCGCGCCGCCAGCCCGCGATAAATTAAGTCCTCCGGCGCGCCATAAATTTCTCAGAACAATGCCGGCCGGTGAAACAGTTGCGAGAAGGCAGCTGCTGCGGCTAAATGTAAAGCGGCCTCCAGCAAAATTGCCTCCGCATTCATTTCACAATACCGCCGCATTCATTCTCCAGCGGCGGTAGCCGCGGCGGACCGCTCCGCGCTATTCCTTAAAATAATAGTAGATTCCGAGATAATGGAACCGTAACGAGTCTGTTGCTACAATTTCGACATTATGAGTAATGGTCAGTGGAAAATAAAAAGTTGAAAAATGTGTGTAACATGTTTAAAGTATTTCGTAGAGGGCAGAACTTATTATACTGACAGATATAAATTCTTTTTGCACTGAGCGAAATGAAAGGTACTATTATTCCAAACCGTTCTCATATTTCCATTTCTGAGGGATATGTTAATTAAATTTCATTTTGACACGGACTTACTTTCAGTATATTCAGTACTTTTCAGTACCGAAGACATCTACTCTTATAAATAAAAACTGTGTGGTACTTGTTGTGTCCATGGGCGTCACCACAGAGTGGAAGAAGGGGTCGGGGGAGGGCGGTGGGTGCCCACCCAAATATTTTTTGAAGAGCAATTTCATTGTTTTGAGTCTTAGTTGACAAAAAATTTGACCATTGAACGAACATATCCAAGCTTAAATAACTATGTATAACAAAGTTAATAGTGCTGTAAGACTTAATGGTTTGTTAGATTTGATAATGGCAGTAAATCAAATCCACTAATATTTTTACTAAAAAGACAATATTTTAAGTTTTGATGAATTGTGTTGGTATGACTACGAGTTATGATGGGGCCTAGTAGATAAGCATGAATGTGCTTGGTTTTCTTGTGAGTTTATTGGAGGTATGGCCAGGAGGTAGACTGCTAACAATCGAACGCCATTCCAAAATCACTTGCAGTCCTTTGATGCTATAATAATAGAGTTGCTGTCACTGTATGCATCAGAAGGAAGTGGTATGAAGGCAGTTCAAGGCAATTCAACAATACATTTTTAGGGCACAGGAATGATGGTTAGTAAATGTTTGCTATAAAAAGTATTTCGATTTACTCAGTTTTAACACTAGAATGTAGCAGAGCACCTAGGTGGCAAGAATTTATCAACTGTTTCTTAAACTGATGTAAATATAGCAAATAAACTTATACGTTCTATACATATTATTTTTCCCTGATTGTTCCCTAATCATATACATACTGCCGGTAAATTTAAGAGTTAATATTATACACCTTTTTATATTCCGCAATCCCAAAATGTGTGGGAGTTTTAAATATCAATGAAATACATGGCCTGAGGCATTCAGAATGTTCCAAAAACTGGTTATAGATTCTAATATTTTCAACTTTATTCAAATGGATCTCCTGTTCGGGTTTCCTTATCTGTTGATTATGTAGTATGTAGAAACCTGAGTAGGTCGCAAGGTAATAATTTATTAACTAAACACAAAAGACTTTATTGATCCAAAATGGCACGTTTCGGCATATACCTTCAGCACTGAAAGTAACCAGAAGACCTAATAGTTACATAATATTATTGTAACCAGTATGAACAGACTGAGGCCCGCCCCCCACCCCCACCCCCTCCGCAATCATTTATTGCTGGTGATGCATGTGGCTGTGTCTGAAGTTATTGTATCTTTTCTGGTGGAACTAGTAACACAGAATACCCAGGTACATATACACGTGTATTTTATCGGCTTCTTGTGGACTGTGCGGAAGTTGGAACCATTGGCATGAGGGACATGAAAGCATCATACCGACAGATTGCGCACACAGCTGGCTGTATTCCAATGGCTGCAGAACTACTATTGCAGAGATGGACAGGGCAGCATCGCAGGAAGAAGAGCGGGCACAGGTACTTGCAGAAAGACTAGATCATGGGATGTTCAAATGATTGTTCGATTGGCTCTGACGAATGTGCGGATGATAGCAGCTGAAACGACGACAGAGCATCATCACTAACCATCGAGAGCAGAAAACTATGTTATGTTGCATCCTTATTGCCGATGCGGTTCCACAGATAACAGAGATTTGAATGGTGCAGACCCAGAGCCAGGGACATTTTGTGGCTTTCAGCGAAGGGGCTCATTTCTATCTCTGTCAGTCAGATTGACACCAACGTGTCTGGATGAGTTGATGATAACCAATAAGAGAGTCTCTAAGCCAATACCCCTCCCATTCCCGAAACCATAATGCAGAGAGTAACTGGATGTGCATCGCTTATTGGTGATTATATAGATGGTAAAGTGGCTATAGAAGATTTGTTGGAAGGTAACAGGAAGCATTGATTCTCAAAACGTATGCCTCTTCAAGTGACAGAATCCGGCGGATATTGAGTATTACACTACATATGATCTGGTAATTCTTGAAGGGAGGCTAAGTTCTTGCCAGTATGTGGCAAGAATGGTATAAACAGTTGTCATACCCTTCGTGACGTGGGTACCAAATGGCATTTCTGTCAGGAACATACAGATGCTTGACTGGACTACCCTACCCCTGAATGGTCACCAATGGAGCACGTTTTGGATGCAGTGAGAAGACGTATATTTAATACCAGACTACTACCAGCAGTGTGCTTGAAATACCATTATATGTGTTTTAGGCATCATAATAAATCCAGTAACATGAGTTTCTGAGGCTATTTCCATGCAGCAATGTAATGGAAATGGGCATTTAGAGTCGTAGGCCGGGAGGCCCCTCATGCCACAGTTAATGCTTGTGTATCATAATCCATTGCACGTACCTCATCACCTACAACTTTATCAGTCAACAATTATGGGAAGATATTACTGAGTAATGTAGTAGTCCTTGGAGAGCACCAGTGGTGACTGCTCCAAAAAAGAGTTTGAGTGGCACAAAACAAAATCGGTTTTGTTGTTATTAACAATATTTTAATAACCGTAGAATTGTAGGTAATTATACAGCCATAAATGTAATGGAAGCTTTGCATAATCAGGGACAATGCAGGTATTTTGCCAACACTGATTTGCAGAGTGGTTATCATTAGGAAACTGCCTGAAAATGGTATTTATGGTTTCTTTGGGACACTACAAATTTTGCCATACACTGTTTAGATTAATGAATATGTCAGAAACATTTCAACATTTGTTACATGTAGTTTTGCAGGGATTAAAAACCAAGGTAGTTTATGGTATATTTGGATGGAATAATAGTCTTTGCAGAAGTTGTGAAGAAACTTATCCCATGGCTAAGTGAGGTGTTTCAACAGTTATGAGTAGCAATTTCAACATTCAGTATAGTGAGTGTCATTTCATATTACAAGAAGTATGATATTTAGGATATGGTTAATCATGTTGGAGCTCACACAGATCCTAGACTTATAAGAGCCATACAATATTTTACAATGGATCACATGAAGAAGATGTTACAATATTCTTGGGTTTAGAAAATTATCATACAAAGTTTATTCCGAAATTTATAGAAATTACATGACCCCTATATTACTTAAAGCAATACGTAGTGAAATTCCCTTGCAAATCAGAGTGTGGAGATGCATTTATAAACTGAAATAATTGTTAACAACGTATCCAGTGTTGATTTGTCCATACTGTAAGTAAGAATCTGTCTCGTTATATGATGCAAGCACTCATGCACTGGGCCATGTATTGAGTCAAGAAGTGTACTGAACAGAGGAACAACAGCCTACACCCTACATCAGATAAATAAAGGATGCATAAGGTATTGTACCATAGAGAAGGAAATGCTGAGCAGCATATAAGACATAATTTACTTCCAATCATATCTGTTTGGTGGGGAATTTAAACTAATAAAGGACCATACAACACTGGGAATAAAAGCTCCATCAAGTACATAAATGTGTTGGACCCTGAAACCTAGGGAGTTCGATTTTGAGGTAATACATCAGGCAGGCAAGAATCACCTGAATACAGATGACCTCAGCAGAAAAGTAATGGATTACAAAGAGAGGCAAAAGTGCAAGCAGCTGACAAAGACTATTAACTACTTGCAACACAGCCACCTCTCTTTGTGCATCATGGAGTGTTACGAAAGAAAACCAAACTTTAACCTCACGTTGTGGTTCCATCCACAATATGGAATGCAATATTGAAACAAATTCAGGCAGACCTGTTACTGGAAGAACCATAGGTTGGCATTTGGCCATACAGTTCTAGTGGTGGAAACGAAAGCACGATGTGCTGCAGTATGTGAACAGCAGAGTAATGAGTGCACACAGGCTTGAACTCAGCCATCAACATATTCCACTGCAAAGGTTACTGGGTAATAGCCCATTTGAACCAGCTAATATGGACATCCTAGATACTTCTGGGCAAATGTTGGTAGAAATCACGCCACTTACTGACAATAACAGATCACTCACCATGCATTCACAAGAATGCCAAACCCAAAGAAATAGAACAATATTGCTGAAACTTGGTGTGCCTTCTTTCCGAAGATGCTGCTAACTAAACATGACCTCGATACGCGCCAGTGGTGCCATCTCTCGGACTTTTGACGGACTTTTCAATCGCCCCTCGTATATCGGCAAGCAAAGACCTTCTAAGGACACAGTCCAGAGATACCAACTCCTCCTCATAGATATTGGCAATGGGGCCGCAAGATACTACACTTGAGCAAGTGGCGCCAGACAGAACAGTCAACTAACTCAATGGCCCTACGTCTCAGTCACAAATTTGAATTGACATAAGGTTTTATTGAAACAAAAGAGTGCACAAAATGACCAACCGATAGTGCTTCATGTGATACTAAAGCAATAATTAGCATAACAATTTATTTTTTAGCAACGTCGATGTTTGTTATAACAAATTATCAACAATTTACATCAACAATCCCGGGGCATGTAGTCGAGGCAAAATGTTGTCAATACCACTGTAAAGCGTATTACTAGGTATGGTGAGAAACTACCGTCGGGTATTGTCTTTTAGCATCCCTTTCGAGGTTAACGATCATGGTAGGCTTGCGACTTCAACTAATCCCAGAAAGAAATAATCACACTTATTAAGGTCTGGTGACTTGGGAGGCCAAGCATGAGGGAAGTGGTGGCTCAGTACGGCTTCCTCCCTCAATGATGTGCCCAACAGATCTTTCACAGCTGTGGCTATATGGGGTGGAGCGCGATCCTGCCCAAAAGTCATACTTTCCAGCAGGTGTTTATCAGCTAGGCTACAGGTTGATGATATTCTGTAACATATCGGCGAACCTAGCATCCGTTACGCTGACAATTTGAAAATGCAGCACTCCGCATTTCCTCGAAGAAAAAGGTTTCCGCTATGATTCACGTCAAGACTGGCTCGCTGATGCCATTATCTTTCCTGAAGTCAATCATCGTAACCTAACAGATACCAAGTTTTTCTTTCTGCTGTATATTACTCTTGTCAGGGACTTGAATGCATGAGGTGTTAAGCCGGTAACGCGATAGTTGTCACACTCATCAGCTCTTGCTATGTACAGAATTTCCGATGGAATGTTACCTATTGCTTCTGCCTTCCTTAATCTCACATGTTCCTTAGTTCTTTTAAATTATGACTCTAATACCGGATCCTCTCTCTGCAATACCGACGTTAACTACTTTGACAATCTCGTGGCACCTTTAGTACAGAGCTGGTAGAGGTGTAGATTGGCAGACATACACCAGTGTGTCCTCTAAATCCCTCGCGACCACTACCGGCGCCAGACAGAAACTTTCCATCAACCTGTTTGGTGTATAAATACATGACACCACATCCCTCTCCCCCAAAACTTCCCACCGTTTTCGAGGTGAGCGAAAGACGACGAGGTGGATGACTGGGTGCAGGTGGCATTGGATAGGAGCCGAATCCCAGATTGATGCCAAGCTCCTGCCCACACCCCAGCCTGAAAACCGCACAGGGCGCGCACCCACATCAAGAAGTCGAGCAGCAAAAGAAGACGGAGGCATCTTGACGACTGCGCAACTGAGGCGCCCAGTCGGCAGGTGGGATAGCGTCGGGAAGAGGGGCCCATCCCCAGAAGAAGGTGGATGCTGACGCAGTGACGAAAGGGTAAAAGTTCTTGACTTCCAGCGGCTCCGGGAACGGTGCCGAGGACGCGGGGCCCACAGGAGCCAGATGCAACGAGGGTTGCTGCGTCCAGACAGGTACAGAATCTGGAAACACAAAGCATTCGGCAGGGTGACGTAATTCACACAAGAACGAATTTGATTCTGGTTGCGTCTCAGCAATCCTCTCGGGCCCTGCAGGAGAAACACTAAACGTTCAATATGTTGCACAATGGTGCCTCGCTCCCAGCGCTACTGTCGGCCATACTATCCGTATAAGATCGATTTGCTACCCGCTGGGTGGAGTGGGCGCCTCCCCATTGGCGCGTACAGCAACAAAAGGAAGGTGTGGAGGCGCCGCCCGTACAATACCTCCGACATGGATGGTCTGTCGCGTGGCTGGGAGAGGTAAGAAGAGCAACAGTGCTTGATCCTGTGTGTAGGAGGCACGATGTTCGTCCATTTGTTATCTAAATGTTCGCACAAAGCAGTGAGTTATTCGATTGCAGGTAGAACGGTGCACTCGTGATGTGGGTGACTCTGGAGCGGTGCAAAGCTGTTCAAACTCGGCCGCGACAAACTGAGGTCTTCTGTGAGTCACAGTCACTTCACGAAAACCCTCGAGGCAAGATATCGACGACAAGGCCACGACTGTGGTGCAAGCTGTAGTAGAGTGCATAGGAGCGACGAAGGGAAATTTGATGAGTGTATCAACGACGATGAGCCAGCGTGCCTATTCCAGCAAGGACCCGTGAAAGCCAAGTACAGATGTTGCCAAGGTGTTTGAGATTTGGGAAATTCGAAGACCTGCTAAGGTGAAGCGGACTTAAGTTCAGCAGGGGCTTGGTAGTGAGTAGTAAACCGTTGAGATTGTGGAACCAGACCATGCCAAGTGCATTAACGTCGCCCCAATTGCTTGGTTTGAACGACGCCCCAGTGACCTTGATGTAGTAAACGAAGCACGTCAGGCAGTAGAGCCTGGGAAATCACCACAGGTAACTGGTCATTAACGGTGCGAGGCAAAATGACGCCTTGGTGAACTGCAAGGGCAAAATATCGGCAAATCACAGAGCTACGATTCTTTCTGGCTGGACGCGGCCAACCAACGCGGATATAGCGTAACAGAATCTACAAATCAGTATCCGCTGCTGTGGCATGTACAATTTTACGGTGATTAAGAGGAAAGCTATGCAAGGCATAATGTCTTCTGCATCATTGTAGCAAGAAGAAGCAGAGGACTCGTCTAGTGTTGAACCTGGGCTAATGGGGAGGGAGAAGAGCATATGTGTTGACGTACTTAGAGGTTGCCGATATGCAATCTCATATTGAAAATTTGACAAAAGACAGGCCCACGGTTTCAGCTTCTGAGCAGTGCGAGTTGAGATTGACTGAGAAGTTTTAAACAAAGATTGTATAGATTTATGGTCAGCCATCAAGCAATATTTTCCGCCAGAAAGATACTGGTAAAACGTAGTGACATTACAGATAATTGCAAGAGCCATCTTTTCAATTTGTGACTAATTGCACTGAGCTTTGTTCAACAATTTTGAAGCAAAGGCTATGGACCTGCCAGCAGCAAAAAATTTTTGCTACAAAACTGCGTCGATGCCACCACAGGAAGCATCCAGAGTCAGGACCACAGGTTTGGCTGGATGAAAATGAACAAGGCATCGATCACTAAGCAAAGAATCTTTCAACTTCTCGGAAGCAGATTGAGATACCTGCAACCAAACAAAAGGAACAACCTTCCTGCGCAAGCGACGCAAGAGAGCCGCAATTTAAGCAGCGTTAGGAATAAATCGGATATAATACGTGAGTTTCTCTAACACAGACGGATGGAAGGTCACGGACAGCAAGCAAATGTGACTGCAATGGCTGAACACCCAGGCAATTAACGACATGTCCTATGCGTCAAGTATAGTCTGGAAAAACAGACATTCGTCTCTACTACATTTGTGACCAGCTGCAGACAACACGTGAAACAGAGTGTGAAGACCGATAATGTGTTCTTCAGGAGTGGGTCCTAAGAAGACAATTACATGTAAATGAACGGAACTAAAAGTAAGGGTTGAAAGGGTTGAAATAGGGCCGGTACGAAACAACTGCCAATGACAATTAAAAAAATTTGTAGAGACCCGTATGAGTATTAATGAAAACTGTTGCAACTGCTCATCCAGAGGGATTTGCAAGTAAGCGTCCCGAAAACCAATTTTGGAAAAGTAAGGACCAGCTTCCAATTTATAGATCAGTTTTACCGGACAGGGACAAGGGATAAATGTCAATGGCTGTTTGGGGACTCACAGCTCAAGAGTGCCGGAAGCTTCCTTAGAATAACAAGAGGGGACGCCAACTGACTAGCGGTAATGGATCCTACAACCCCACTGCCTTGCAGAGCATTAGGTTTTGAGTCACACGTTCTCTAAGAGTCTGAAGGACGGTTGTGCATTATCCTTCGTTGTGTCATTGGTAACAAAATTATTGTCTTTGCCTAAACCCTCAGAAAACAGGCCCTCAAATTCAGTACATAACTTAGCAACATTGTCCGAGGATCAAAGTAAGAAACAAAAAGGACGTGTTGAGTGCTTAACCGAAATAAATCAAAAGATTCTAGACCAAAAATATTAGCACTATCTCTGGAGGAAAGTCACTGTCTTCGTCAAAAATTCGGAAAGTTGCTACAAAAATCCTAACATAGGTATGTCTTTGCCATTATACACCTTCAGCGTATGGCGCGATGTATTCAACTAAGGTTTGATAAGTTATTTGTAAGGGCGACTATTGATCAAAGTCACTGAAGCTTCAGTGTCAAATTGCAAACTGACAGATTGCCCAGCGATAGTAAGAGACACAAAAATGTTTGCAGTCTTCACGTAGCACTATCGATGAGTTGGAAGCCTTTCGTGAACGGCTCTTATACTATTTCGCACTAACGGCACTGTGGTTCTTTGAAAGCACACTACACGCTGTTTTTGACTTAGATTTGTTTGAAGGAGTAACAGAAGAGGTGCTTTTCGCTTCTGCAAGCACACAGATTGTACTGTCCCCGTTTTATGCAAAAAAAGAAAGTAAACGTCACTTCACGCGAGCGACAAGCATATGAATATTATAGCGAGCCTATGACTTCTCACCTTGTGCCGGACTTGACATGTGATGACTTACTGCTGTGGCTGTTCCTGTCAAGTTTTGTTTTTATGATCTGTGTATATTCATATGCTGATCTGAATATAATTATCGAGCTGGCTGCGAGGCTTGTTTGTCGTCGCTATCTGTAGAACTAACAGGTACAACCTCAACATTGTCTGCTGCACTTCCGGAGTAATACTGTTAGTCTAGAATCTATAGAACGTTTCGCATGGAAGGATCCAGGTAATCAACGTTCTGTTTCTCAATTCTAGAGTCAGCCTCATTGCGTGTGATGGCATCACAAAACATTTTATCACTGTAATATTTACCACAGTCACACTTGAATCTACACTGTCTAATAAGGCCTTCGCAGTTTAGTCACCCACTGACGGTATGTCTGTCCTTATTGCTGGTAATGGGCAGCCTGCAGTTGAACCCTGCTCTGATAGCACTTTGTTCAAAAATGGTTCAAATGGCTCTGAGCACTATGGGACTCAACTGCTGAGGTCATAAGTCCCCTAGAACTTAGAACTACTTAAACCTAACTAACCTAAGGACAACACACACATCCATGCCCGAGGCAGGATTCGAACCTGCGACCGTAGCGGTCGCGCGGTTCCAGACTGTAGCGCCAGAACCGCTTGGCCACCAGTGGCCGGCAGGACTTTGTAATCTCCCACAATAGATCTTCACATTCCACCAACTCTGGGCACAACGTGGGAAACAACTTTGCGCATAAGTGATATACAGTCAGTCCCGCCAAGGGCAAGATATAACAATGCTTGTCAGTACGTTGTATGTAATGTGCTGCAAAGTGCGCGTTGAACCGTGCGAGGTACTCCGTTCAGTCGTCCTTCGCCTCATTAAACTCACGAAATGGCGGCACATACGCTGGCGGTGCTGATGGTGGAGCTGCCATGGGTCCGGCGACTTGTGTGAAGTCACTTGCGCCATCTTGAAGCGATTCATCACTTCAAGAAGTAGTGCCACTTGTTAAGTGTGAAACTGGATAATGAGTCAGATCATCAGCAGGCAGCGCAGCACCCGATTGCGACGTTGTGACCGTATGGCGTAAATACAAACAGCGAAAAGTAAAAACAGCACAGGGAAAGCATAAAGGGGGAAAAAGCAACAACTATGGAACCTACAACATAAAGAGCACAAACAAGGTAAACATTGGGTACGGAAATCACAAGAAACAGAATAAAAAACAACCAGTAACAGTAAAAACCAATCAAATAGACGAGAGAACAGGAACGAAGCAACTCCAAGACCGCCACGAACAGGCTCGATAACTCGTTGCCAGATGTTGTATACAACTTTCTACACAACAGGGAGAAAGGTAGGCTATAGAGCGGTGTGGGAACCGTCGTCGTAAGAAAGGTGTACTGGAGCAATACTTATTAGCGAACAAGATAATACATCACACAGAAGATTTATTTGACTTGTATTATTACAAGCTTATGAAGATTCATTACGAATAAGTAGCGAGAAACAGTGTTCAGCTGTCAATGTCGACATGAATGAAGCACAAAGGTGTCATACCGTACTGGCTCCAAACAAAAGTGGGGTCAGCGGCCGCCGCTGGCTATTCTGTACTACTGCACCAGAGGGCGTTCTTAGCACAGAGCTGCCTGGTGTGTGGCACGGCAGACGCGCACCACTGGGTCCATCAGATCCCAAGCGACCGCTATCGGCGTCAGACGGAAACTTGGCATTCCATTTCAACCCTGCTACGCTGTGGGGTGCTACTGATAAATGGTACAACGGTTCTATTTTTTTATATACTGAGTCAGTCCTTATCGCGAGCACATGTTTCGATTTCATCACATTTTTCCTTCATCCCTTTTCGTTCTTGTCTCCCTGCAGCTACTATTTATTTCATTCCTACCTGATTCGTATTCGACATAAAAGTTTTCTGGGTTTGGTACCGCGTCATAACGTAAAAAACTACTGCTGCTATAGAAAAGCCAACGTTTCGACCACGATTGCAGCGGCCTTCTTAGACCCAGAAGAAGGCCGCTGCAATCGTGGTCGAAACGTTGGCTTTTCTGTAGCAGCAGTAGTTTTTTACATTATGACGCGGTACGAAACCCAGAAACTTTTATGTCGACTGACTCTGGCCGCGGAAGCCTACGCAATTATACTGATTCGTATTGTTTTATGCCTAGGCATTTTTGTTCTTCTTTCTTTCGTTGATCAGTTGAAGTATTTGTTCTGTTACCCAAGGTTTCTTCACAGTTACATTAGTAGTTCCTATGTTCGTCTTTCCAAAATCTGTGGTTGCTGTTTTTAGAGATGACCACTCGATTTCAACTGAATTGTCTACTGTAATATTCCTTATCACAATACCCATGCTTTTAGCGCACTTCAGAAGCGTCTCATCCTTCCTCAGTACTTTCTTCTGTACGATTCACTTAAACTTAGTCAATTTTTCGTCATTACGAAATTAGCATTTGAGTATGTATCGGCTGCTGTGTATGCCTTACAGCTCAATACCTGATTTCCGAATCTGTCGTATGACCATGACGTAATCCAGCTGGAATTCTCTAGAGTGCCTGAGCATTTTCCATGTACACTTCCTTTTTTGGTGATTTTTGAATAAAGTATTCGCCATTCAGTTTCCACGTATACCTCCTTTTTTGTGATTCTTGAACAAAGTGTTCGCTATTCGTATCTTAACATATTGCGTACGTAAGAGGTAGTGAAATCTGATTTGTTACTGTGATGCCAAGAATATAGTTATGTAAGTAATATAATTGGGTTATATTAACATCTAAAAATTCTGCACATATGTGGTCCCCTCATTAGTTGTTATTAAATATTGAGAGTTAACAACTAATATTTGTAGAATTTTAATAGGCACACAAAAGTGAAGTCGTTGACAGAATGTAAGCCATGTAACTAAAAACAAGCGATACATAAAGTTGAAAATCTGTATTACAAAGTAGCAAGTAAATCACATGCATTCATGGATTAAAATCTAATCTACATATTGCTATGGCGTCCGAAAAAGACACAGCCAGGGCAAAAGCACCACAGGCACAAAGATGCGAGCTGCTGCCAGTGCCATAGAGACTCACCACTTGCGCGTGTTCCACCGGCGCCACGGGCGGCGCTGAGGATGAAGATATCGACTTCGCCTCGGCCAGTAACAGGCAAGTACAGGCCGCCAATGACCGATCGACAATAGACAAAAGCTAGTAATCGGCAGACAGAATAGCAGCCCTCGTCCACTTGGCTTTAGATCATCGTCCAGGACTGATTTAGAGAGGGAACGTCGTTTGGCGAACTCTTGGAAGTGAACAGGCACTTGTAAATTGCATTTGCTATGCACTGTGAAATTTACCTGGGATTATTTGCACTTAGCCGTTGAGGGCCTTTTTGCGTTGTATTACACGCAGTGTTGCAAACTTCCTTATTCAACTTGTCACAAAGATAATTAAAAACGTTCAACTCATTTGTGCATAGCTGTGTAATACTGGCTAGGACAAATTTCTTAGCGGTGTACTGCACCAGAAGCCGTTTCACGAACTCGTAAACTCGGCCTTACCGTAACAACAGTGACAACTCGTCCTCCACAGCAGTAGAGACGAGGCCTTTACAAAACTGGTGACGAGGTTTAAAAAAAAAATTAGTGTACAGTGGTACAATATAACGTTTATCTAATAATCACAAACTGTCTCCACACTTTAACTGTCTGTCAGAATATGTTTTCTCTTCCTTACTAAACTGTCAATATATACAGTGTGGATCTTTTTTTCCGCCGAAGGACACCAGAAGCGGAGACAAACCATGTGACCATGCCTTTTTTAACGGAATACACTATACCAGATTTCAGACAAGGTTCTTCGCACCGGCTGTCTCAAGTTGACGACCTATGCCGACAGGAGCACCGTTCTTTGCTGAGCCGCTTCCTCAACACCCCTTTCCGCAAGACAACGAACGCTCAGAACACTTCATGCTTCCAGGAAGCTTCCATGCCAGCCACAAGATTCACCGACACGCAGGAATGTGCCGAGGTGCGTCGTCCGCGGGGTCAGCCCCAAAACTTTTTTTTAATGAAAGAGTCTGCATCGTTATTGAGGTGTTACTTTATTTATTACGCTGTTTCCGCTACCACCATCATCAGATATCGAAAAGCTAGGAACTTGTAGAATAAGGTTCCGTGTCCACATTAAAACGCCGCAGGGCCGTCCTCGTAGCCCTCTGCGACGCCGACGCTGGAATATTACGGGGCAACGCCCAGATCTTTGTTCAAGCCAAAGAGAATAATAAGGGATTGTTATGTGCACACTCACATCTGTCTGTTGCCCGTCACCCTCGCCTTTGCGTAACGCTTCATTCCGTCCCCCTCGCCATCACACGAACCCAGGACGCACTAGGTATGATTACAACGCCTCCTGACAATCACGAAGACGGCTGTCATCACCCAATAGTTATCACTGCTGCTACTGGCTCGATATACCTTTTTTTATAGTTTTGACATTTCCTAAAGCACAAAATTCCGTTTTTAAAAAGTCAAACTCTGAAATTTCAGTTGTAGACTTCCTATGTAAAAGCTATTAACTGTGTTTCTTAATGAGGTTTATGTAAGTGTGAATGACAGGCAAACGAAGGTTCATAACGTTGTGTCGTTTATTTCATTTTTGAAATATCTTCTGTGTCCATTGCGTTTGTGCGCTTCCTCTCCTCAGTGGCTGCTGTGCGGAGGACCATTGTGTTATTCGTGCTACTGCCAGGGAGTTGTCCTTGATGAGAGGCTGCGTTCAGCATCAAGAGGTCAACTGAGGAGCTACTTGAATAAGGAAGTAGCGGCTCAAACGTCAAGAATGCCGACAATGGCAGGGAGAACGGGTTGCTGACCCCACGTCTGTCCATACAGAAGCCAATGACGCTGTCGGCAAAGGATGACACGGCGGTGAGTCTGTTCCGATTGTCTCATCAGTGCCAGGGCGCGGAACTTTGCTTGACTGCCCCTTATTTCTGATTTATATACTTTTTTGTGGTCGACCATTAACTATGACCTTCAGATCACTATTAAAATGTTTTCATATTTAAGAAACGCGTGTTGTGGCTGTATATACACGAAAATTTTTCGAAGAAATGGGAGGTAACGATCTAGATGCACAATAAATATATTACAGAATTGATAAAATCAGGTTTATACAACTTTCCTGCAATTTTTTTTGAATGATCAGTCTTCTGATTGGTCTGATGCGTCCCACCACTTATTCTCACCTGTGCCAACCTCTTCATCTCAGAGTAGCACTTGCAACCTACGTCATCAATTACTTGATGGATGTATTCTAACCTCTGTCTTCCTCTACAGCTTTTGCACTCTACAGCTCCCTCTAACACCACAGAAGTCATTTCCTGATGTCTTAACAGATGTTCTATCATCTTGCCCCTTCACCTTGTCAGTGTTTTCCACATATTCTTTTCCTCTCCGATTCTGCGCAAAACCCCCTCATTCCTTACCTTACCAGTACACCTAATTTTAACATTCGTCTGTAGCGCCACATCTCAAGTGCGACGATTCGCTTGTGTGTCCGGTTTTCCCATAGTCCGCGTTTTAGTACCATACAATGCTGTGCACCAAACGTACATTCTCTGAAATTTCTTCCTCAAATTAAGGCCTATGTTTGATACTACTAGACTTTCATTCTGCCAGTGCTAGTCTGTTTATGATGCCCTCCTTTATCCGTCCGTCATTGGTTATTTTGCTGCCTAGGTAATAGAATTCCTTAATTTCATCTACTTCGTGACCATCAATCCTGATGTTAAGTTTCTCGCTGTTCTCATTTCTGCTGCTTCTCATTACTTTCGTCTTTTTTCGATTCACTCTCAATCCATATTCTATACTCATTAGACTGTTCATTCCATTCAGGAGATCATGTAATTGTTCTTCATTCTCACTCAGTACAGCAATGTCATCACCGAATCCTACATTGATATCCTTTCACCTTGAATTTTAATTCAACTTCTGAACCTTTCTTTTATTCCCATCATTACTTCTTCGATGTACAGATTGAACAGTAGGGGACAAGGACCGAATCCTTGTATTACAGCGTTCTCGCTTCCCACGCCCGGGTTCCCGGGTTCGATTCCCGGCGGGGTCAGGGATTTTCTCTGCCTCGTGATGGCTGGGTGTTGTGTGCTGTCCTTAGGTTAGTTAGGTTTAAGTAGTTCTAAGTTCTAGTGGACTTATGACCACAGCAGTTGAGTCCCATAGTGCTCAGAGCCATTTGAACCATTTTTGAACCTACTTTTCTACTTTTATAAATCTATAATACTTTTGTTTGAAATCTTTACAATGTTTATTGTTAGCCAAAGAACTGACATTACAGACTGAAAACAGAAGTATGTACAACACGCACACCGGTATTATTCTTAAAAAATCAGCTTCGCTAAGATGGCTCATAAATGTTTTTGTTGATTACCGGTTTCGACAGATCTGTGCTCTCATCATTGGATTTTGTAATACATTAACGGCAGTTCATAATCTTTACAAACTCCATGAATTTCTGTTAATATGTTACAAGATCCGTTGATGACAGCACAGATCTGTGGAAACCGGTAATCAATAAAGGGATTCATAAATGATCTTAGCGAATAATAAAACAATTCAGATCATTCCCAACGCTTGACACAATATCAAAGATATTTCTCAGAGCATTTTATTTACTCGTATCAGTAGCTTACCTTCACAGTACACAGAGTTTTAAGTGATGTATAGATATACTTTTTTAAGAAAAAAAACACTGGCAAATATGATCCGCCAAATTAGTAGACCATTTGAGTTTTGTTCAGATCCCAGCCATATCTAGGTCACTACAGTTTGATAGCGAAAGGTCCTGTGTTGAACAGGTAAATGTAAAATTCCAGAGGAAAGAAGATTAGAAAGAGGAAAAGATAAAACTTCAGTGTACCACTTCTCCAAAAACAAACCGAAATCTTATCCGTTGTCACACGGGTCGATCATTTCTTGCAAAAGCTACAAGTATTAAACATTCGACGTGGCCGCAAGACGATTGGTTGGAGTTGGATCGGCTGCCAGGGCGCCTTTAAGTTGAGGCTGCCATTTATCAAATCTGGAGAAAGAGCAAGTGTCGCGGCCGGCGCTATCTCCGCGGTCGCATTACATTGGCAGCCCCATAAATCACTCGCGCTGAATGGCGCCCCGCACCGACAGAGGTCAGCACACACGCGGGCCGCCGCGACGAGAGTGCGGCTCCTTCGCTGCAAGTGAATGGCGAGGCGCCGCCGCAGATGCATTTCACGACGATTTCTACAAAGCACTTGTGTTTCATTCATCAAATTGTTTCAAAGGCACAGTTTTTGATCGCTGATATAGACTGAGCCACATCGTTTTTATAGTGTTCAGTTTTGAGTGGTTACGTGTCGTGCCTCAGTCCTTTCTGTTTTGTGCCACTCTTCTGCGTCCCTTAGTATTACTCAGCAAGGAAATCTGGTAATCATATATATATATCTGGTAATCAGCTAATCAATAACAGGAACTAACTTAATGATGTGGCTAGGTAGAGTCACATTCCAGTTCGAAGACATTCACATTTCCGACCGCTGTGGACGAGCAGTTCTAGGCGTTTCAGTCCGGCACCGCACTGCTGCTACGGTCGCAGGTTCGATTCCTGCCTCGGGCATGGATGTGTGTGCTATCAAAATGGCTCTGACCACTATGGGACTTAACATCTGAGGTCATCAGTCCATTAGCACTTAGAACTACTTAAACCTAACTAACCCAAGGACATCACACACATCCATGCCCGAGGCAGGATTCGAACGTGCGACCGTAGGGGTCGCGCGGTTCCAGACTGAAGCGTCTAGAACCGCTCGGCCACACCAGCAGGCTGTGTGTGCTATTCTTAGGTCAGTTAGGTTTCAGTACTAAGTCTAGGGGACTAATGGCCTCCGATGTTAGGTCCCATACTGCTTACAGCCATTTGAACCTCTTTTGACATGCACACTGTTGCCTCACAGTACAGTCATTGTGAGAAATGACTTCGCGGGAGGCCACACAAAGTTGCTATCAACCGCTATCGCCTGGTCATCATTTGAAAATGTGCTACAGACCACTGGCATTGACACTTAAATTAGGTCTTTTATCTTCTAATGCTGACCGGAAATCTCATTAGGAGCACATCATTTATTTTCGAATGTTTGCTGGTGTGTGAATAAAAGAGACGAAAAAAATCTTTTGTAGCGCTCTCTCCGTGATTATCACTAACCAGAACCCGTACCGAGTGCTGGAATGAGGGTCAGCTTAGGTACGATCAGCTCAGAGAAGGGGCGCAGCTGTCTTTTTGCGACAACACGTGCTCTGATATGACGTCATACCTTCTGTCACTATGAGTGCCATATTTCTCACAACACCAATCACTATTTTTCTTTGAAAGTGCCATAAAAACTGTCAGAGGAGAGTGTACAACGGGACTCGCCGATTTGGTCCAAACTTTGTGAGGATAAGCAGGTAGATTCCCCTTTCAGGTTTCTAGAATATTTCGCCTGAGTGGGCCGTAGGAAAGGGTAAACCGTTCTCTAATGATTTGCTCATAGACTATGAGAGGGTTTGAATGGCATTTGGCGTAACAGTTATGTGATATAATGGTCAAGCACTCTAATTGCCAATTCGTCAGACTGGGTTAGATTTCTACTGCTGGCATGATTTCTTTCCATTTTAGCTCCCATTTTATTTTATTACTCGCAATGTTAAACTATTAATTACAAAATTTGAATACACTGAAACATGTCAGTTTATGTATATATAACCAATACGTTCAATTGAGTTACGACTGCTACTCTTCTAAGCCTAAAGAACATACACTCCTGGAAATGGAAAAAAGAACACATTGACACCGGTGTGTCAGACCCACCATACTTGCTCCGGACACTGCGAGAGGGCTGTACAAGCAATGATCACACGCACGGCACAGCGGACACACCAGGACCCACGGTGTTGGCCGTCGAATGGCGCTAGCTGCGCAGCATTTGTGCACCGCCGCCGTCAGTGTCAGCCAGTTTGCCGTGGCATACGGAGCTCCATCGCAGTCTTTAACACTGGTAGCATGCCGCGACAGCGTGGACGTGAACCGTATGTGCAGTTGACGGACTTTGAGCGAGGGCGTATAGTGGGCATGCGGGAGGCCGGGTGGACGTACCGCCGAATTGCTCAACACGTGGGGCGTGAGGTCTCCACAGTACATCGATGTTGTCGCCAGTGGTCGGCGGAAGGTGCACGTGCCCGTCGGCCTGGGACCGGACCGCAGCGACGCACGGATGCACGCCAAGACCGTAGGATCCTACGCAGTGCCGTAGGGGACCGCACCGCCACTTCCCAGCAAATTAGGGACACTGTTGCTCCTGGGGTATCGGCGAGGACCATTCGCAACCGTCTCCATGAAGCTGGGCTACGGTCCCGCACACCGTTAGGCCGTCTCCCGCTCACGCCCCAACATCGTGCAGCCCGCCTCCAGTGGTGTCGCGACAGGCGTGAATGGAGGGACGAATGGAGACGTGTCGTCTTCAGCGATGAGAGTCGCTTCTGCCTTGGTGCCAATGATGGTCGTATGCGTATTTGGCGCCGTGCAGGTGAGCGCCACAATCAGGACTGCATACGACCGAGGCACACAGGGCCAACACCCGGCATCATGGTGTGGGGAGCGATCTCCTACACTGGCCGTACACCACTGGTGATCGTCGAGGGGACACTGAATAGTGCACGGTACATCCAAACCGTCATCGAACCCATCGTTCTACCATTCCTAGACCGGCAAGGGAACTTGCTGTTCCAACAGGACAATGCACGTCCGCATGTATCCCGTGCCACCCAACGTGCTCTAGAAGGTGTAAGTCAACTACCCTGGCCAGCAAGATCTCCGGATCTGTCCCCCATTGAGCATGTTTGGGACTGGATGAAGCGTCGTCTCACGCGGTCTGCACGTCCAGCACGAACGCTGGTCCAACTGAGGCACCAGGTGGAAATGGCATGGCAAGCCGTTCCACAGGACTACATCCAGCATCTCTACGATCGTCTCCATGGGAGAATAGCAGCCTGCATTGCTGCAAAAGGTGGATATACACTGTACTAGTGCCGACATTGTGCATGCTCTGTTGCCTGTGTCTATGTGCCTGTGGTTCTGTCAGTGTTATCATGTGATGTATCTGACCCCAGGAATGTGTCAATAAAGTTTCCCCTTCCTGGGACAATGAATTCACGGTGTTCTTATTTCAATTTCCAGGAGTGTAGTTTTTGATGAAAAAAAAGTGAGTATACGAAGAAATTTAGTGTAACTGTCTATGAAGAGCGTTTAATCTGTGGGTGTGATGTTCGCAGTGCACATTTTTGATCCCCTTACTTTTTATTCGGTATCAGTGATGCATGGAATGCAGGGATAGTGAATGAACTTGGACATCGTATTAATGCATTAACAAAGAAAACAGAGCGGAAATCGTAAACGTATACGCAACATACTTGATCTTAATGCATTGCACGCCGCTAATATCGCAGCAACACTACTTCACACCTATCATGACGATATAGTGAAATGTAGTCTGTTTACGTGTTCAGTATGACGGAGTTTTGAACAACAGCAGACATTTTGGTTCTGTGGGGCAATGGCCAGGCACATGGTGTGTCAGTCCGCGAACTCGGGTTTGATTCCTGTTGCTACAGCAATATGTTTCACTAGCAACAGTTTTGTGCGACCTGACACTACTGCCAACGTCAATAATTTTACTGCCAATGAGAACGAGAAAAGTGTGACAGTGCCGACAGAGAAGCCGACAGAATGTGCAAGCAAAATTAAGTATATGCCGTTTAAATCACAGAAGAGGAGCGAGGATGTACCGGATGGGACATCATTCAAGGCAGAATAAGTAAATTTCACGTAACAAATATTACGTTGATGATGTAGATAAAAGTAACATTAGACGGCCATTTCTGTGACGTCAGGGACAATCTAAGGTAAAATGAAGACCGTTGACTCAATAATGCAAATTTTTTTGTGAAAGTAGCTTTATTTTATTCAGGATTACAATATACAATTTTATACCTTACTCTCTTCGCTTTTCAACACAACCTCAATTTAGAGAGACAGCCTTCCGGCACCTTACTTGGATGGCCTATATGACCGCATGGTACCACCCTATTGCTCGACATCGGAGCCGATGTCTTGCTGCATCAATAACCTACGCCCCCTGTTTCCCGCCCTATTAGGCCAAACAGATGAACGTCGGAGGGCGTGAGATGCGGGCTGTAAAGGAGATTCGGAACAAGAGTCCAACGTAGTTTTGTGAGCTGTGTTGAGGGCTCAGACTTGCGTGAGGCCTTGCGATGTCATGGAGGAGAAGTTCGTTTGCATTTTTGTGGCGACGCACAAGCTGAAGTAGTTTGTTCGGTTTCCTGAGGGTAGCACAACACACTTAAGCGTTGATCAGTCATAATACCATTAGGAAGAACATCAACACAATTACCTCTTCAGAGTTTCAGAAGAATGTCGTCAAGACTTTGCTGGCTGAGTTTGTGGCTTCTTCGGAGGAGAGGTGGTGTTAAGTAAAGCATTATATTTATCATGTGTTATAAATATCCTGCCACTCTTGTTTCTTAAACAGGTTTAAAAAACTCTCTGTTGCCGCTGAGTTAGCATTCATAGATAATTTGTAATTATATATACTTTTTTTTTAAACTAAAACCTTTTAGTGTTAAAATTTGTGCGTCCTTGTCTGAAAGATCATTCACAATTTTACTAAGAGAGTACCCATCTAGTGATGAAGAATGAATAAAAATGTAAAAATATTGTCTATCGCTATGGTAGTGATCCCCTACGCCCCGGCTGGAAAAAATACAGTCTGCATCAGATAATGAGTTTAAGATATCTTCCAACATCCTTTTCCTTGCACAAGCATATACAAAATTGATATTGAAGTCACTACACACAACTAATTTTTGGTACTTCCTATAAAGTGAACCAAGAACCCTGTCTAACTTGAGCAGAAATATTCTGAAGTCAGAATTAGGGAACCTATAAATAACAACAATTAGATCTTTAGTTTCACTAAATTCATCTGCCCTTGCACAACCTCACATACCTGTTCACTGCAGTGTTTTGATACATCTACAGACTCAAATGGAATATTGTTCTTCATGTACATGGCCATTCCCTCACTGCGCAAGGAGTTCTTGAATAACAGCTGGTTAATCTGTATCCCGGTAAAGGAAGCATTTGTCTTTTCAAATTATTTAAGTGGTGCTCTGATACACCAATAATGTCAGAGTCAAAGTATATATGCAGTTCACTTACTTTATACCTAATACCTCTTATTTTGATGAAGTGTCCTAATCCCTTTCCCACTTGGATACCCTACTTCCTTTGAAGGTGGTTCCGTTGTTATAGGGACTTCCTTTAAGCAGCGATACCTATCAACTGACTTCAATCTATGAGACGTGCAGCTCTAACACCAACTACGACAGGAATTTTCTCATGAGTGATCACACCACCGCCGACTACACTATCGCCTATAGGCTTTGCCAGACTCCACTTCCCATACCTATTGAGTTGCAGGCCACGTCTAGTGAAACACGACGTATTGATAGTCTCAACCGGCACCACTGCAGCATAAGCCATGCCCCATGCCATCAGTGCCTTCTCAAACCCCATGTTAACACAACCAACTAGTGCCTTAACCCCATGTAAACACACCTAACAAGTGCATTACAGTGAAGCCGACCGTGGTACTCAAACAGCTGCATGAAGTAAACAATTGTGCCACCAGTTTTTCAAGTCATCACCTACATCATACTCCCCTCCCCTAAGAAGACTATTCCCCACCACCAACAACAATCGCTATCTGTCCCTCTTTCGTAAAATTCCCGGATAATTCCCCGATGTTAATAGTCACCTGAGCCAACCCTCAACCAGGCTTCACAATGCCGGTGACCTGGTATTCACTCTCCAGCACTTCTTGCAACTGCTGGCCCACACCACAGCCATGTGAACTACCTAGCAGCAGAACCTTGTGCTTTCTGTTACAATTTTGCAACTGACTTGGGCTCCCTAATTGCCGATAACAGCTGCATGTTTCCTACATCTACAGCTACAAAAGGCTCGTCTTCACTCAACTCCGACAGTTGGTCAACTCTATTGTACGCGAAGTACATCTGTCCGAATATCTCCTCCTCCTTGCTGCCTTCTTACCAACTGCCAGTTCCCATTCCACAGCGCCACTCGCCCTTCTCATCCTATCTCATACAGTTGGCGGCCGATTGAAAGAAATGCCCGGAGCTACACCACACACGGTGCACTCAAACTCTCACGCACTACTAGCAGGATATAGCATCTTATCAACAGTTTAGACGATGTCCTTCTGTTCCAGTTGTCAATTTCATCTCTTATTCTGTTTCTGTAACACATTCCACATTTAATATCGAAAAAATGGTTCAAATGACTCTGAGGACTATGGGACTTAACATCTATGGTCATCAGTCCCC
This sequence comes from Schistocerca nitens, assembly GCF_023898315.1. Lineage (NCBI taxonomy): Eukaryota > Metazoa > Arthropoda > Insecta > Orthoptera > Acrididae > Schistocerca > Schistocerca nitens. The sequence goes on from NC_064615.1 coordinate 709,749,254, forward strand.
TAGAACTTAGAACTACTTAAACCTAACTAACCTAAGGACATCACACAACACCCAGCCATCACGAGGCAGAGAAAATCCCTGACCCCGCCGGGAATCGAACCCGGGAACCCGGGCGTGGGAAGCGAGAACGCTACCGCACGACCACGAGATGCGGGCGGGTATTTAATATCGCTTCACACTATTATTCAACACTTTGAATTATTTGTATATTACGATTGTTAACGTAAATCATTTCTTATATAGGCTATTAAGCTGTTAACCATATGTACGCGGTCCCATTATTAAAGTTTACCGGCCGTTGTGGCCGAGCGGTTCTAGGCGCTTCAGTCTGGAACCGCGAGACCGCTACGGTCGCAGGTTCGAATCCTCCCTCGGGTATGGATGTGTGTGATGTCCTTAGGTTAGTTAGGTTTAAGTAGTTCTAAGTTCTAGGGGACTGATGACCTCAGATGTCAAGTCCCATAGTGCTCAGAGCCATTTGAACCATTTTTGAAAGTTTTAGTTTCAAAACACTGTAGAAAGACAACCACTGCTCAGAATGGCGTCAAATTTGAACATCATATTATTGGCGATTGGGAAACGTCATGGAACAAACGAAACTATAATTTGACCAATAGACAGCACTGTGAGAGTCAAATAAGTACACCAGCAGTGGCACGGCACATGGCTGTTTCTCAGTTTGTGTTCGAGACGCCCAACATAAAAGTCTCCGTGAAGGATCATGCTCTGCTGGTAGAGCTTTTGTTACAAAAACGGTGTCTGTGCGCCAGTAGCCCCACACAAGTTCCGCACACTCAAGGGTGAGGGCTTGGTCAAATGTCTGCTGACATAAAATCGAAGAGACAAGTTCTTTTGAAGTGCAGTGTGGCAGAGGGAGGAAAACAGTTGATCCGACGTTTGTCGAAGATGTGGCGACAGCACTTCAGAAAGGGTCGAGCGATGATGTGCAAACACACAGTGCAGGGAGAATTACCTAAAAGTTGTGCACGCCTGCGTGCACAGCGCATAAAATCCTACGAAACATACTGCATTGCTATTCATAATGAATCATTCCTGTTGAGTAGTTGCTTCTTGCTGACTTGCCAGGAACACAACCATTTGCTCTGGAACTTTTTTCTCGCGTGGAAGTGGACAATGAACGGCCATGGAATATTCCCTGGACAGATAAATCTCATTTCCGTCTCCACTGACATGTCAGTACACTGAGGTGCAGAATATGGACAACGGAAAATCCGAACACATATCAACCCGTACAACTTCATTCTCCATATGTGACCGTTTGGTGTGGATTAACTGTGCGTTTTTCGAGACAGAGTTCTGTTACCTGCGCCTTCACTGGTACTGAGAGTCTATGGCTCATCAACGGCATTCTAACACTTCAACAGAGTGGTTGTTTGGGTAGGATCATTTGTATTCAAGATGGCGTTCCTTCGCACTCTGCACAGCCAGCGAAGAGAATGCTGCAGAGCCATTTCGGATATGCTAGAGTTCGGTTTTTGACCCCAGTGTAATGAAAAAATGAGGTCATTTTGCTTTTTATGCGTTTTTTGGCCCCAAGACGAAAACCAACGTCATTTTTCTGTTCATGTAGTTTTTGGTCCTAGCACAGTTAAAAACCGATTCTTCCAACGGAACTGGGGCGACCTTTACGTAGTGTATGAGCTTACCTAACTGATAGTGTCACAACTAATTACTGCCAAAGTTGTGCAGTCACGCACATTCAACAGTACATATGGTATAACGGGCAACTTAAATCTCAGTCATTGTATTGCCGATTTTTAGCCGACTCCAGCTACGTCGTTAAGATGCTCACAGCGCCACCTACTAGTAAAATTATCGTTTATTTGCCTCTGACATTTGCACCTGCGTTAGTGATATGCTCCCAATTTGACGTATTTTGAGCACTCACACAATGTCAATTTTTTTTTTTTTTTTAATTTGTTCCCTTCCAAGTTCTGTACTGCATAACATTTTCAGTTATGTTACCGGTCCACTTAGAAAGGTGACATTTCCTCCATGTTTGCACTCTAGATGTTTACTTTCCAATATTGTTCATCAGTACTGTACCGTCTTCAGCGACGATAGTCAGTTAAATTGTGAAGACGGTCTCGTAAGCCGAAAACCGTTTAACCAGATAGATGAATTTCATGGAATATCCATAACATTGTGTTTTAATTTATAAAACCTGTATTTTCAACTGAAGGATTATCTCCTTACTTTCCTATTTTAAGAACGTAAATTAGTCATCTCTCCAAGAACAGACATGAGAGATAAAATTATGTTAGTTACGGATACAGTCGTCCACCTTAGCCACTCATAAATTTCCCACAAGATGAGAGCAAAGACCGAGCCACTAAAGCTGTGCAGTAGCACCGTGATTTGGCATGCGCTTCAGGCACGCAAGTGCAGGCGCTGCCTGCCCTGGTGAGAGGCGTGTTCCTCCAGCGCAATCGCGCCCTCCACTGCGCGCCTCCTGAACCGCAGGTGGCTGACAAAACGGGGAATCCCAAGTCTCCCTTTGTGGCGCCACGCCAGGGGTTGCTCACAGACGTACTGCCATTGTTCTGCTCCCCACAGGATCGGCACAGGCGACAAAGCGCCGCTGCAGGATTCCGCAACCTTGTTACGGACCCCGGATTGTCTGCAATTTCCGCCTCCAGAAGCTCATAGGGCACCCCTCAGGCGCTCCTTCAGCAAACCAGAGCCTTACTTCTGCTTTTGGTTCCATCGTATCTTCAGTAGCCCATATTGTGGTTTACTATTGATTTGGTTTTGTAAGATCCCAGAATTTTCTCACTCTTACTTCGAAGCAAAGATAAGCATTTCAAATTATTTCTCAATTTAAACACTGCAAGACATTCTGAGACATTGATCTTTGGTTAGGATCAGTCCTCCTTATGTCTTGCGTATCTGTGCGCGTCGATGGGACCATGTGTGTGTGTGTGTGCGTGTGTGCGTGAGCGCATGGGTGCGTTTATGGAGGAGAGGTGGGTTAAAGGAATATTTAGATAGACGAAGTCACAAAGAAAGAGAGAAAGAGAGAGACAAAAAAAATGGCTCTGAGCACTATGGGACTCAACTGCTGTGGTCATAAGTCCCCTAGAACTTAGAACTACTTAAACCTAACTAACCTAAGGACATCACACACATCCATGCCCGAGGCAGGATTCGAACCTGCGACCGTAGCGGTCGTGCGGTTCCAGACTGTAGCGCCTTTAACCGCTCGGCCACTCCGGCCGGCAGAGAGAGACAAAGAGAGCTTGCAAAGGGGGTGTAAAAGGGGAATTTGCGTGCAACACTAAGGCACCGAAGCCCTTATTGTTGGTTCTTCATGCGAAGAGTTGGTTAAATCTAAGTCAAGCTGTATTTTCCACTGCTTAGATCAACTATGCTTTCAATAGAGAATTTAGTGGAAATGGCGGCGATTTAGAAACATATTTTTTGCGTGCCAGCACTTGATTTAATATATATTTTCCTGACTGAAGTTCAGCTATTTGTTTTTCAATCATTTTACTTTTTCTCAGTTGAAATTTATCGTCTACCGGTCTTCTAAAGGTAACATGTTGAATTATACTACAAAATTACACATTGCATATATTATTTTACTAGTATTATTTTTCCTGTTGTACTGATTCGATCACACGTAACTGTAAGCAAAGCTAGGCACAGTAAAAAATGTCATTAACAGCTGACGCTGTTGGCTCATGAGCAGCTTTCGGTACTGAAGAAGCAATCGTAAGGAAATTCGTTTAAGATATTAACTACCACTCATATTTTTATTGAGATTATATATAATTGGCTGATGTAAACGATGAGGTACTGTGTGGAAATGGAAATCGTGTTTAGAAAGGTAAGTAACAAACAATTGCTTTTCTCTCTTTGTTTGTTGTTTGGTCGTCCTGGGATTGCAAATAACAATTTCGATGCTTTCCATTGCTTCTGGAATAACCAGAAACTAAAAAATCATAAGCGTCACCAAAATTTTTTGGTTACGAGTCCTACCTTTCTCCCATAAACAAGAAGTAGGCGCCTATTTTTGGGAGATATCAAGTAGGGCGAAAGATCGTACGCTATTTTTTCCTTCCTCAACACGTATCTGAACTATTTATTTTGCAGTTCATTAATTTTTCCTCTTACAGAAAGTATGTCAAGTTCTTGCAGATCCCTTATTTCTTGCAAAGTCCCTTCTGAAACGGGTCTTAATAGCATAGAGGAATCTCATTCCCATTAAATTCATGTGAGATACCTCTCTGCATTTTAGCATCCATAGATCACTCTTACGTAACACAGCCGGAAGAGCCATTGTCCTGAAGAATTTTGTTCATGTTTCTCTTCTGCACTGGTGGCATAGTCCTACGTACTGTGCGGAAACTTAAGATTATATATCAGTCTTAAATTCAATGTCCAGGTTATAATTGTATGTGACGCTACAACCAAGGATGTGATGTGTGTGACTTGTTCTAATAATACATAATTGATATTTAATTTCACTGAATTGGGTTCCTTCCTTCCAGATAACATTTTTGTTTTTGTCATGCAGATTTCAAAGTTATATCTCTCACAAGTCTTATTTAGGAGCTGAATGGATTTGTGCAGGTCATCTGATGTAGAATCTAAAATTGCCTAGTCGTCTACGGATGAGAGGATGTTCACTACCCTCTAATGAAATCTCTAATCCCCATTCAGTTCTTTTAAAAATATAGGCTCCAACCCGTCAGTGTGTGGAGTGAAGAACGCTGCTGACAGGCTGCAGCATGATTAACCCCATAGGTTTATTACTATGCCTTCATCAACCTCGACAATATTATCTGCTAAAATAACTGTGCATGTGTAAAAGCATTTTAGAACATTTGCGATATGATTTGGAAGTCCATTCTCAGGAAGCATTTCCCACAGATTTCCTCTTAAAACCCTACCGAACGATCTCTCCTGATGAATGAATCCAGTATATAATTCCAGGTTCTGCTGTAGGCGCTTGTCCATTTTTACGTGCTGAATGCAGCCACGATACGCAAACTACCTTTCCTGTGGAATTTTTGTCTTTGTCCAAGAGGAGCTCTAAGATATTTTTCTGGTGCACAGAAGAAACTTACAGTACTACAGAAATAGTAAGTGCAAATGGAAAAGCAAGAGAATATTGACAATACTTCACGTTAATGACAATTCATCAAGTACTGAAAGTGTGAAACCACCAGTATCTAATTAATTTAACTGTTATCCCTCAATAACATAGCTATACATATAGACAATGTTTGTAGACTACATGAAGGCATTTTAATGAATGCGTAGAGCATTTCTCCAGAGAATAATGATAGAAGAGCAGACCAATCAATCCGACTCGTATTGAAAAATATGTATAAAAATGCAACAATAAAGCCTGAAACTGACTCAGGAGTACCTGATATATATACTGATATCCTCTTACGGAAATGTAAATTTTTCATTCACCCTGTCTTAAAATATAATATGAAGAACTTCATTATTCACTGATGGTCAGTTAATTATATGAGATGACTAGCTTTTTTTTTTTTTTTTTTTTGGTCATCAGTCTACTGACTGGTTTGATGCGGCCCGCCACAAATTCCTTTCCTGTGCTAACCTCTTCATCTCAGAGTAGCACCTGCTACCTACGTCCTCAATTATTTGCTTGACGTATTCCAATCTCTGTCTTCCTCTGCAGTTTTTGCTCTCTACAGCTCCCTCTAGTACCATGGAAGTCATTCCCTCATGTCTTAGCAGATGTCCTATCATCCTGTCCCTTCTCCTTATCAGTGTTTTCCACATATTCCTTTCCTCTCCGATTCTGCGTAGAACCTCCTCATTCCTTACCTTATCAGTCCACCTAATTTTCAACATTCGTCTACAGCACCACATCTCAAATGCTTCGATTCTCTTCTGTTCCGGTTTTCCCACCGTCCATGTTTCACTACCATACAATGCTGCACTCCAGACGTACATCCTCAGAAATTTCTTCCTCATATTAAGGCCGGTATTTGATATTAATAGATTTCTCTTGAGCAGAAATGCCTTTTTTGCCATAGCGAGTCTGCTTTTGATGTCCTCCTTGCTCCGTCCGTCATTGGTTATTTTACTGCCTAGGCAGCAGAATTCCTTAACTTCAATGACAACGTGACCATCAATCCTGATGTTAAGTTTCTCGCTATTCTCATTTCTACTACTTCTCATTACCTTCGTCTTTCTCCGATTTACTCTCAAACCATACTGTGTACTCATTAGACTGTTCATTCCGTTCAGCAGATCATTTAACTCTTCTTCACTTGCACTCAGGATAGCAATGTCATCAGCGAATCGTATCATTGATATCCTTTCACCTTGTATTTTAATTCCACTCCTGAACCTTTCTTTTATTTCCATCATTGCTTCCTCAATGTACAGATTGAAGAGTAGGGGCGAAAGGCTACAGCCTTGTCTTACACCCTTCTTAATACGAGCACTTCGTTCTCGATCGTCCACTCTTATTGTTCCCTCTTGGTTGTTGTACATATTGTATATGACCCGTCTCTCCCTATAGCTTACCCCTACTTTTTTCAGAATTTCGAACAGTTTGCACCATTTTATATTATCGAATGCTTTTTCCAGGTCGACAAATCCTATGAAAGTGTCTTGATTTTTCTTTAGCCTTGCTTCCATTATTAGCCGTAACGTCAGAATTGCCTCTCTCGTCCCTTTACTTTTCCTAAAGCCAAACTGATCGTCACCTAGCGCATTCGCAATTTTCATTTCCATTCTTTTGTATATTATTCTTCTAAGCAGTTTCGATGCAGGAGCTGTTAAGCTGATTGTGCGATAATTCTCGCACTTGTCAGCACTTGATGTCTTCGGAATTGTGTGGATGATGCTTTCCCGAAAGTCAGATGGTATGTCGCCAGACTCATATATAATCCACACCAACGTGAATAGTCGTTTTGTTGCCACTTCCCCCAATGATTTTAGATATTCTGATGGAATGTTATCTATCCCTTCTGCCTTATTTGACCATAAGTCCTCCAAAGCTCTTTTAAATTCCGATTCTAATACTGGATCCCCTATCTCTTCTAAATCGACTCCTGTTTCTTCTTCTATCACATCAGACAAATCTTCGCCCTCATAGAGGCTTTCAATGTATTCTTTCCACCTATCTGCTCGCTCCTCTGCATTTAACAATGGAATTCCAGTTGCACTCTGAATGTTACCACCGTTGCTTCTAATGTCACCATAGGTTGTTTTGACTTTCCTGTATGCTGAGTCTGTCCTTCCGACAATCATATCTTTTTCGATGTCTTCTCATTTTTGCTGCAGCCATTTCGTCTTAGCTTCCCTGCACTTCCTATTTATTTCATTCCTCAGCGACTTGTATTTCTGTATTCCTGATTTTCCCGTAACATGTTTGTGCTTCCTCCTTTCATCAATCAACTGAATTTTTTCTTCTGTTACCCATGGTGTCTTCGCAGCTACCTTCTTTGTACCTATGTTTTCCTTCCCAACTTCTGTGATGGCCCTTTTAGAGATGTCCATTCCTCTTCAACTGTACTGCCTATTGCGCCATTCCTTATTGCTGTATCTATAGCGTTAGAGAACTTCAAACGTATCTCGTCATTCCTTAGTACTTGCGTATCCCACTTCTTTGCGTATTGATTGTTCCTGACTAACGTCTTGAACTTCAGCCTACGCTTCATCACCACTATATTGTGATCTGAGTCTATATCTGCTCCTGGGTACGCCTTACAATCCAGTATCTGATTTCGGAATCTCTGTCTGACCATGATGTAATCTAATTGAAATCTTGCCGTATCTCCCGACCATTTCCAAGTATACCTCCTCCTCATGTGATTCTTGAACAGGGTATTCGCTATTAGTAGCTGAAACTTGTTACAGAACTCAATTAGTCTTTCTCCTCTTTCACTCCTCGTCCCGAGCCCATATTCTCCTGTGACCTTTTCTTCTACTCCTTCCCCTACAACTGCATTCCTGTCGCCCATGACTATTCGATTTTCGTCCCCATTTACATACTGCATTACCCTTTCTATATCCTCATACACTTTCTCTATCTGTTCATCTTCAGCTTGCGACGTCGGCATGTATACCTGAACTATCGTTGTCGGTGTTGGTCTGCTGTCGATTCTGATTAGAACAACCCGGTCACTGAACTGTTCACAGTAACACACCCTCTGCCCTACCTTCCTATTCATAACGAATCCTACACCTGTTATACCATTTTCTGCTGCTGTTGATCTTACCCGATTCTCATCTGACCAGAAATCCTTGTCTTCCTTCCACTTCACTTCACTGACCCCTACTGTATCTAGTTTGAGCCTTTGCATTTCCCTTTTCAGATTTTTTAGTTTCCCTACCACGTTCCAGCTTCTGACATTCCATTCCCCGACTCGTAGAACGTTATCCTTTCGTTGATTATTCAATATTTTTCTCATGGTAACCTCCCCCTTGGCAGTCCCCTCCCGGAGATCCGAATGGGGGACTATTCCGGAATCTTTTGCCAATGGAGAGATCATCATGACACTTCTTCCATTACAGGCCACATGTCCTGTGGATACACGTTACGTGTCTTTAATGCAGTGGTTTCCATTGCCTTCTGCATCCTCATGTCGTTGATCATTGCTGATTGTTCCGCCTTTAGGGGCAATTTCCCACCCCTAGGACAAGAGAGTGCCCTGAACCTCTATCCGCTCGTCCGCCCTCTTTTACAAGGCCGTTGGCAGCATACACGTCTTTTAAAAGCAGATGAAATCACAATCTAGTGTGGTTTATACTAGCCTTTTCCCCATGGCTCCATCTGCATATGTGTTCGATACATACACTGAACACACCTACGTCCCCTTTTTGTCCCCACGCTTCTTCTGCCTTTCCGCCTCATCCTCCCACCTCTATATACCTCTTCCTCCCATTCATAAACTCCCCTCCCCTCTCTGACCATATCTTCCTGCACTCTTCCTCTGACCAAATAACCTCCTAATACACTCTTTTTTTCTTACTTACTTCCCCCTCTTCGTTTTCCGTTTTCAAAATGGCTCTGAGCACTATGGGACTCAACTGCTGAGGTCATTAGTCCCCTAGAACTTAGAACTAGTTAAATCTAACTAACCTAAGGACATCACACACATCCATGCCCGAAGCAGGATTCGAACCTGCGACCGTAGCGGTCACGCGGTTCCAGACTGCAGCGCCAGAACCGCGCGGCCACTTCGGCCGGCTTTCCGTTTTCCATCTACACAATACACCCTCTACACGTTCAATCTGCCTCATGCATCACCTCCTCTTCCATTCTGTCTGACCATTTCCACCTCCTGTTTGGTCTATCGGAGCTTCGACGTTGTGAACCCCACCATGCTGATAACTGTGTGGGTTCCTGTTTCTGTGCCATGTTTGGTTGAAATCATTTGGCAGAGATCCTGGACAAACACACATTCATACGCTCCTATTTATACATGCAACAGAAAACAGATGAAAAATTGCGACAGTAAAAGTGATGACATTTAATTTAGTGAAAGAATTAGGCTATAAACATGTCATTTATTACAATTGAACAATAAAAAATGTCTTGTAAATCAAATGAGTCATCTGGGTACAGTTATAAAACTTGTAAAAGTCCAAAATAGTTTTATGATACTGTAAACGGTACTTTAAAAAAATTGTTGATGAGAGAAAATAAACACTTTTTAGGTATAGTAGTCTCTGTGCTCCTCTGCAGTCGAGACCATGATCCTCACCAAACGACAATGAAAGAAGATTCATTTGTCTTAAATGACATTTCGCAAATTGTGAAAAAAATGTACAAAATTATTTAAAATGTGAACATAACATAAAAAAGTTGAAAGAAAAACCAAGATATGGTACAACAGATGAACTAGATGAAATTAAGGAAAAACTGAAACAAAATGTGGAAAGAATATGTTGGTGGCTACTACTACTACAAGCCAAGAAATATATACTACACAGGAAAATAAATGTTATAAGTTCCAGAAAGGGATTGCGTGAAATAAAAAACAGACCCATGAAAATGGAACAGGAGTCCAAACTTCAGAGAGTGAAAATTGTGATGACGATTACCATGAGACTAATTATCTCACAATAACACATCAAACTGAAGTACAAAATGCAATATTTCTTTAGGTTATCATCAGGTAATAATGGTCGCAAGTTACAGTGGCATTCCCTAATTGGTAGTATCAACTGTCATTCTGGAAGAGTAACAACTCTTCATAAAGCGCTGAGTTGTATTCATTCTGATTCATTCAGGTACAAAATCTGATCCTATTTCTTACTTCCACACCATATTCTGCCGCCTTAGTACTCCCGTGTGCACGTTTCCCTTCGACAGGAGGCAGCAAATAACTTTCTTCGCATGGTGCATATAGTTATGTATTTCCGCAGCAGAGGAATCCAGAAACGTGCACGGCAGCTATATCAGATAGCTGAAACCACGTAGGTCCGGATTCATTCGTAACACATTTTATAGAACAAACAGACTTGGCTATTTCAACGCGTTTCTCTTTTCATAAACAACGTAAAGCTGTTTAAAAAGCGTGATGACTGCAGAAACAACGTCAGTCCGCGACTCATATGTTTTCTTCTTCCACACACCTGAGTCCTTTTCGTATTATGAAGCTAGTTAAGAAACTCAGCACTGCCCGGGTATTTATTTGTAGCTGTAACAGAGACATCGTACACATGGAATTTAATTCAGACTTTATTTGGAGTTGCGCTCTACGGTAATTTTGATACAGTACATAAATGACGTATTTAATGATAAGATTACCGGCAGTAATGCTAGCATTGGAAGGGAGAGAAACATAAAAGAATGTTGAGAGAAACTAAGAGCTGATGACGTCTTTCTTTTTCTTCTTTGTTTTGCACATAATTAGAACTGTACATGGTTCATTGATAGTCCATTGTGTATTCTGTATCCTTAAAAACTATAAAATGCATTTCATTACTAATTAAAATTAGTTGATCGCATATTTCTGCGCTTTTATACAATCAAAACAATTACTTTTCATGCAACAGCAGGTTATAAGCATGAGAATAAAATATTTATACAATCATTATTGTTATTTTGTACTCAATAAAATGTTCTTCATCATGATAAAAAGCAAGCGTTTTCTGTTGCTACTGACAAGTGAGAAAGTTTTTTATTAAAACAGAAACGTATATAACCTTGGTGAAGTACTGAATCGATGTTTGACGTTTTCATTTAGGAATTTTTAACTGCACCGTTTTTGTGAGGAAAGTGCGTTTTCTGGGGCTGTATGACAAATGTTAATATTTTTTCCCACAACATTCCTCCGTTTCACGTTAAAAATCAACAATTTTCGAATGAAATGAGACACTGACGGTCACAATTTTGCTCTGTTTAATTTTAAGTAAGACAAAAATGTACCATAGGTTATGTGGCTTTCTTTACATATCGAAAAACGTTTTGCATCAATTCGGTTCCGAAGGTTCCGGAACCTGCACAGAAAATGGGAACAGAGATCAACATAATCATCATTTCCGCCTTTTTATTGCTCATGAAAACCACACATTGCATGTTGTACCACCCATACAGCGAGACCTTCAGAGGTGGTGGTCCAGATTGCTGTAAACACCGGTACCTCTAATACACAGTAGCACGTCCTCTTTCATTATTGCATGTCTGTATTCGCCGTGGCATACTGTCCAAAACTTCAGCAAGGCACTGTTAGTTCAGATTGTCCCACTCCTCAACAGCGTTTCTGTGTATATTCTTCAGAGTGGTTGATGGGTCACATCGTCCATAAACAGCCCTTTTCAATCTATTCCAGGCATGTGGGATAGGGTTCATGTCTGGAGAACATGCTGGCCACTCTAATCGATCGGTGTCGTTATCCTGAAGGAAGTCATTCACAAGATGTGCACGATGGGGGAGCCCACTGTCGATATGGTTGCACTATCGGTCGGAGGAAGGTATTCACATATCGTAAAGCCGTTACGGCGCCTTCCAAGACCACCAGCGGCGTACGTCGGACCCACGTAATTACAACCCAAAACAGCAGGGAACCTCCAGCTTGCTGCACTCGCTGGACAGTGTGCCTCCAAACACGTCTCCAATGATTATCTGGTTGAAGGCATACGCGACACTCATCGGTGAACAGAACGTGATGCCATTCCTAAGCGGTCCATTCGGCATGTTGTTGGGCCCACATGTACCGCGCTGCATGGTGTCGTGGTTGCAAAGATGGACCTCGCCATTGACGTCGGGAGTGAAGCTGCGTATCATCCTGCCTATTGCGCACAGTTTGAGTTATATCACGACGTTCTGTGGCTGCACGAAAAGCGTTATTCAACGTGGTGGCGTTGCTGTCAGGGTTCCTCCGAGCCATAATACATAAATAGCGGTCATCCACTACAGTAGTAGCCCTTGGACGGCCTGAACGAGGCATGTCATAGACAGTTCCTGTCTCTCTGTATCTCCTTCACATCCGAACAACATTGCTTTGGTGCACTTGGAGGCGCCTGGACACTTCCCTTGTTGAGAGTCCTTCCTGGCGCAAAGTAACAATGTGGACGCGATCGAACCGCGGTATTAACCGTGTAGGCATGGTTAAGCTACAGACAACAAGAACCATGTACCTCCTTCCTGGTGCAATGACTGGAACTGACTGGCTATCTGACCCCCTTCCATCTAATGGGCGCTGCTCATGCAAGGTTGTTCACATATTTGGTAGGGTTTACTGTCACCTGTGAACAGTCAAAGGTACTGTGTCTGTGATACAATATCCCCAGTCAACGTCTATCTTCAGAAGTTCTGGGAACCGGAGTGATGCAAAACTTTCTTTGATGTGTGTATATATCCTCACACATGTCTGGTTCTAGGAGAATCTAGTAAGACTCTGATCACATATGCAAACAAAGCAATTGAGATGAGGTAACTCCAAATAAATATGCAACATACCTGACGTACAGATAACGCGGCTATGATACTAACTGATTAAGGCTACTAGGAAAACTACGGCAGTGGTGCTCGCATACTTACGACAGTCTATGGTAGCCTATGGTAGTCTTACAACTCTATTTATAACGCTTCTTTGTATACAAGGTTTGGGGTACTATGACTGGGAACATGAATGAAGAGCTTGTTTCCCTCACCAATTTCGGACACACCCACATAGACATAGTCACGCAGAAAGAAATCTACACTAAGATCCACGCCCGCAACATTAAACCTCTGGCCTTGTGCTTTATGGTCATGACATAATATGAGCTCACTGGTAACTGTGAACGATTTTAGCGAAATGGTGATATCTTACGAATAAGCGGATTCAAAGTACAGAAACTCGATCGCCTGCTGCATTTCCCGTCAGCTTTTCCGCTTCTACGATCTTATAATATAGAAGTAACTTTAAGTGTCTTTAAGTGGGTTCCGAGGAGCGAGATAACGCAGAAAGCTCTGATCAGAGTTACGTCGTGCCTCATTTTCTGAAGGTGTTTATAAAGAGCGAGTTAAAACTCGACGTTTTCGAGCTGCTGCAAATCCCGTCTCACGATTTTAATCCGATTCTTGAGACCGCACGGTGTCGCGAATAAATTACGAATAGGCGTATGTTAAGCTGTCTGTGAAGTTACGGTCCTGTGACATAGCAGTAGGAGCCGCTGTTATACGCATTAAAGTGCTTCGACAGATGGAAAGCCTCCACACGGGGTTAGTACACAACGGAAAGAGCCGGCGCGGCGCAGCGCCTGATAACAGGAAACTTCCGCTCTGAGCGGCTACGTGACAGACCCGGGGATCGGAAGGCAGCCAGAGCGATGTAAGATTACCCAAGCATCATAGTAACGTCACAGGAGACTATATAAACGGCAGCTTAACAGCCTGTCGAGGATTCCGCTAGTATTCTGCCTCCGACGTGGTCACTGCGCTACTCTGCCTCAGGGGCGGGACTTGAACTCTCGCGGCATCTGGTTGCACAGAGTAGTAGTTACAACTCCCACAGCTTGGTTCAGGTGTCAGTGCCTCCTAAGCTTGAGTAATGTTTAATTCTCTCTCTTCTTCATTAGAAGCTCATTCACGACCACACCGAGTTTCCTAGTTTAAAAATTATTCCAGCTTTCAGATTCTGCTCCAGAACTACGAGCTGGACGAGCCCACTCCGCCTCAGCCAGGTTAGTGTCTAGCTCCCTCTTCCTGGTCCGCTCGCAGGAAACCAATCAGACACGACATAAAAATTTGGTGCCAGGTGTGGTGTGTTTGGGCCGCTGTTTGGGCAGTTGTTGACAAGATTTGGCATAGGTTTGCCAACCATTTAGTTACGGCCCATAAACTAGAGGAATAGGTGTGAAGCTTATTTCGGATAAAGCTCAGCCCGAAGTTGAGATTTACTGACGGCTTAGACAGAGAAAATAGTCGAGGCAGACGATAGGAGGCAAGGCACGCAGAAGAAGAAGACCGGACGGGCTAAGGAGGCCCCCGCCCATCGAGTGAATTCGACCAGGCCCCTGCATTGCGGGTTGACTGCGCCCTCACGCCGTTCCATCCACTCCACCCACGGAAGAAGACGACATTTGAGGCCATCAGGTGGACAGTCGATAGCAGCTACATTGCCAAGAAGATAGACTTGCGGGTCCGCCGCAGCCGACGACGCACAGCAATAACAGAAGAAAATTTAAAGTAGAAGGTGAGACGAAGGTTTAACAATAACATCATGTCTAATGAACAAAATGTTTGTGATAGTCAGGCAAATCCATCCGCACCGGCAAGACAGTATATTAACCTCAGGGAAGCTATCAAATTGCCATCGCATTCTTTTGATGGAAATAAGGTAGAATTAAATGACTTTTTGGACAATTGGGACAGTGCTTTCGACTTGGTAGCAGTAGATATTGCATCAACAGAAGAAAGCGCGATTGCTTCTGCACGAGAGAAACCAATGGAGAGGAGAGCTCAGAAAATAGAATCTCAAAAATTCAAAAGTGTTTTAATTGTGGAAAACTGAGGCACATAGCAAAGAAGTGTTCTGATAATAAGAGGATACGCAGTGTAGGCATGGTACCAGTGCAGATGAAACCGCGAAAAGAACAAAAGGGCGACAAAGAAAGTTTTGCAGAAAAGCAGAAAGAAAGTAAGGTTTATGGGAAACATTGCGACCCAATGACAAATATTGTGTTTTAAGTGTAATCAAAAAGGTCATTACGCTCGAAATATTAAGAATTGGCCTTTAATACGAAAGAAATATGGAGCACAGTGAAATTAAGAGGAGGCGCAATGAGGCAGTCGCATTGCGACCTATCTAGCAAGGTATATAAGGTAGACTGCACTAACAGAAATGAGTATATCACGGTAAGATGTGAAAATGGCGTACGGAATCCAATGAGGCTTTTGATGGATAATGGGGAACAAATAAGTCTGTTGAAAAAGAACAGTGTACGGGGATCAGAAAAGTACGATCCTACTCAGAGTATTAGAATTGAAGGTATTAGTAAAGATGTTGTTAAAACAGAAGGTGCCCTAGAAATTGAGTTACAGGTTGAAGACGAAATTGTAAGACACGAAGTCCATGTAATAGGGGCACAAGTGGATCTTCCATTACATGGACTTTTAGGCAGAGATTTTCTTGCAAAGCATAAGGCAATTATAGATTGTGGTACAAGAGATGTTATGATTTGTGGGAAACGATTTAAGTTGCGAACGGCGCAAGAGTCGCGTCCAGTAGTTGTTGTTAAGAGAGCGTTAGGAAGCGCTACTAGAAACGTGAAGAGTACCGCGGGTGCTAGCGGGATAGAGACACCGCGAAATGTTTATCCGTTTACGGTCGGAACCGTGAAGCGAGGTCGAGATGTGTCGAAGGAAGGAGTAAGTACTTCGACAGTGGTAGGAGCCGCGTATGAGGAAAATGTTAGACAGAAGTCTATGGCTGTAAGAAAAGCCGCGTATGAGAAAAATGTTAGAAAGAAGTCTATGGCGGTAAGAGCCGGACGTAAGAAAAACGTTAGTAAGAGGTTGAGGAGTCCCACAAAGGAATGGTGCAATCGTAGCTGCCTAGAAGGAGAAGATTTTGTAAAGGCAAGAAATGAAAACTATAATGATTCAGTTTCGGTAAAAGCCGAGTTAGTAAAGGTAGAGCCTGACAAAAGGTCTAGACGCAGTTATGCAGAGGTGTTGCAGAACACAGTTTCGAAGGTCGATTTAGCTGCAGTTGAAGCTGCGGAATTAGAAAACTGTTATGATAGTAAGCATACCGTGAGACGTGAAGGATGTACAATTAAACAAAAGTGTACGTTAATTGTAGGCTTTAGAGAAGAAAAGATAGTAAAAATACGAGTAAGTTTACTGCATGCATCGGAAGTGATCATTCCAAGACAAGAATTACAGGCAGGTTTAATTGTACCCAACGCATTAGTTGCTGTAAGAGAAGGTACGTGTATAATAAGTGTCTTAAATACTAATGAAAAGAAAGTTGAGTTAGATGATTCTGTATTGTTAGCCGAGGAGATACCTCTGGTGGAAGAAGTGACGATAAGACAAGTACAAAAAGTACATTCAGATAGGAAATCCAGAGCCAGTAAATTAAAAGAAGTACTGCGTGTAAATCACTTAAATAGTGAAGAGAAGAAAGCTATAATAGAGATATGTTTAGCTTACAGTGATGTGTTCCAACTGCCGGGAGATAAGTTAACCTATACCGAGGCTGTTAAGCATGAAATTCCATTAATTCCAGAAGTCAAGGGAAAGGTAGTTAACATGAGACCTTATCGAATATCACAGGCACAGAAAGAAGAATTGCAGGCCGAAATTGTTAAGATGTTACAAGATGACATTGTAGTACAAAGTAATAGTGCCTGGTGTTCACCTTTAATATTAGTGCCCAAAAAGATGGACGCCA
Source organism: Schistocerca nitens (assembly GCF_023898315.1). Lineage (NCBI taxonomy): Eukaryota > Metazoa > Arthropoda > Insecta > Orthoptera > Acrididae > Schistocerca > Schistocerca nitens. Next base: position 709,766,107 of record NC_064615.1, read on the forward strand.
GTGGAAAGCAAAAATGGCGTGTAGTAGCGAACTACAGACGATTGTATGAATTAACGGTTAATAATGTATTTTCCTCACCAAGGATAGATGAAAGTTTAGACGGATTGGGTAAAGCAAAGTATTTCTCCACTCTGGATCTAGCCAAGGGCTATTATCAAGTGTTATTAGATGAACGAGGCCAAGAAAAGACTGCTATTAGCACACCCTATGGCCATTATGAGTATAAAAGGATGCCTATAGGATTGAAAACGGCTCCAAATACTTTTCAAAAGTTAGTGAATACGGTCTTAATGGGACTTCAAGGTGAGAAGGTATTCATTTATTTGGACGATGTGATAATTTTCGGTTCGTCATTAGAAGAACATAATCGCAAGAGGTTTTTGAGAGACTCAGACGGTATAATTTAAAATTGCAGATAGACAAATGTGAATTCCTTCGAAAAGAAGTTACATTTCTGGGACATGTACTTACAGCCGATGGACTGAAGCCAGATCTCTGTAATGTTGAAGCTGTGCAACAGTATCCAACGCCAGGGAACACAACTCAGTTGAAGGCATTCCTTGGATTCAGTGGCTATTATCGGCGATTTTTGGACAATTGTAGTAAGATAGAAAAGCCATTGTACGAATTGTTGAAAAAGGGAACTATCTATAAGTGGGGAAATGAGCAAGAAGAGGCGTTTCAACAGCTGAAAGAAAAATTGTTGAAGCCCCCTATTTTACAATACCCTGATTCTGGTAAGGACTTTATTGTCACCACAGACGCGAGTCAGACCTCGTTTGGAGCAGTCTTATCACAAGGTAAATTAGGAAGTGATTTACCAGTAAGGCGGGTACCAGGTTGAGATTCATTGGGAGAGTGCTTAGAAAATGTAGTCCATCAACAAAGGAGGTGGCTTTCAAAACACTCGTTCGACCTATGCTTGAGTATTGCTCATCAGTGTGGGATCCGTACCAGATCGGGTTGACGGAGGAGATAGAGAAGATCCAAAGAAGAGCGGCGCGTTTCGTCACAGGGTTATTTGGTAACCGTGATAGCGTTACGGAGATGTTTAATACACTCAAGTGGCAGACTCTGTAAGAGAGGCGCTCTGCATCGCGGTGTAGCTTGCTCGCCAGGTTTCGAGAGGGTGCGTTTCTGGATGAGGTATCGAATATATTGCTTCCCCCTACTTATACCTCCCGAGGAGATCACGAATGTAAAATTAGAGAGATTAGAGCGCGCACGGAGGCTTTCAGACAGTCGTTCTTCCCGCGAACCATACGCGACTGGAACAGGAAAGGGAGGTAATGACAGTGGCACGTAAAGTGCCCTCCGCCACACACCGTTGGGTGGCTTGCGGAGTATAAATGTAGATGTAGATGTAGATGTAGAACTTTGAATAAAGCGGAGAAAAATTATAGTACAATCGAAAGGGAAATGTTAGCCATATGTTGGGCAGTCAAACATTTTCGACCGTATCCGTTTGGACGTAAGTTTACTGTCTGTACGGATCATAAAACACTGTTGCGGTAAGTAGTGTATCAGACCCTTCATCCCGATTGTTAAAATTTAGGCTCAAACTCGAAGAGTATGACTATCAGATTGTATACAAAAGTGGCAAAAGAAATCTGGTAGCTGACGCGCTATCACGAATACGAAACATTGAGACAACAAACCAGAATGTAGAGACGAATGTAAATGAACAAGAAGTAAATGATAGCTTCGAGTCAGGAGAAGCCGTAGATGAAAATAAAGCCCAAGAATAGTTAAAAAGTCTAACCTCAGAAGAGAGATCGAAAATTCTTAAGCAGTACCATGACTCACCAATTGGGGGACATCAAGGAATTGGTAGGACGTATGAAAGAATTAAACAATATTGTACATGGGATGGTATGAAAGCAGATATTGAGCAGTACATTTGGAAGTGCGAAAGCTGCCAAAGAAATAAGTTAACACAAAGTAAAACTAAGATGCCTATGGAAATAACATCGAACCCAGACCATGTATTTGAGCGTTGAGATGTTGACATAGTTGGTCCACTCACACTAACAGATGGAGGTCATAAGTACATACTTACGTTCCAAGATGAATTAACAAAATTTCTAGTAGCAGAACCAATTCAGCAACAAGACGCAGGGTATTGGTATTGGTAGAGAAAATTATTTTAAGATATTGCATAACATCAACATTACTAAGTGAAATGGGAAGCAATTTTATGAGTGAAACAATGCGAAGAGTGTGTAGATTATTACATATACACTCCTGGAAATTGAAATAAGAACACCGTGAATTCATTGTCCCAGGAAGAGGAAACTTTATTGACACATTCCTGGGGTCAGATACATCACATGATCACACTGACAGAACCACAGGCACATAGGCACAGGCAACAGAGCATGCACAATGTCGGCACTAGTACAGTGTATATCCACCTTTCGCAGCAATGCAGGCTGCTATTCTCCCATGGAGACGATCGTAGAGATGCTGGATGTAGTCCTGTGGAACGGCTTGCCGTGCCATTTCCACCTGGCGCCTCAGTTGGACCAGCGTTCGTGCTGGACGTGCAGACCGCGTGAGACGACGCTTCATCCAGTCCCAAACATGCTCAATGGGGGACAGATCCGGAGATCTTGCTGGCCAGGGTAGTTGACTTACACCTTCTAGAGCACGTTAGGTGGCACGGGATACATGCGGACGTGCATTGTCCTGTTGGAACAGCAAGTTCCCTTGCCGGTCTAGGAATGGTAGAACGATGGGTTCGATGACGGTTTGGATGTACCGTGCACTATTCAGTGTCCCCTCGACGATCACCAGTGGTGTACGGCCAGTGTAGGAGATCGCTCCCCACACCATGATGCCGGGTGTTGGCCCTGTGTGCCTCGGTCGTATGCAGTCCTGATTGTGGCGCTCACCTGCTCGGCGCCAAACACGCATACGACCATCATTGGCACCAAGGCAGAAGCGACTCGCATCGCTGAAGACGACACGTCTCCATTCGTCCCTCCATTCACGCCTGTCGCGACACCACTGGAGGCGGGCTGCACGATGTTGGGGCGTGAGCGGAAGACGGCCTAACGGTGTGCGGGACCGTAGCCCAGCTTCATGGAGACGGTTGCGAATGGTCCTCGCCGATACCCCAAGAGCAACAGTGTCCCTAATTTGCTGGGAAGTGGCGGTGCGGTCCCCTACGGCACTGCGTAGGATCCTACGGTCTTGGCGTGCATCCGTGCGTCGCTGCGGTCCGGTCCCAGGTCGACGGGCACGTGCACCTTCCGCCGACCACTGGCGACAACATCGATGTACTGTGGAGACCTCACGCCCCACGTGTTGAGCAATTCGGCGGTACGTCCACCCGGCCTCCCGCATGCCCACTATACGCCCTCGCTCAAAGTCCGTCAACTGCACATACGGTTCACGTCCACGCTGTCGCGGCATGCTACCAGTGTTAAAGACTGCGATGGAGCTCCGTATGCCACTGCAAACTGGCTGACACTGACGGCGGCGGTGCACAAATGCTGCGCAACTAGCGCCATTCGACGGCCAACACCGTGGTTCCTGGTGTGTCCGCTGTGCCGTGCGTGTGATCATTGCTTGTACAGCCCTCTCGCAGTGTCCGGAGCAAGTATGGTGGGTCTGACACACCGGTGTCAATGTGTTCTTTTTTCCATTTCCAGGAGTGTAGAAAAGATCCACACTACTAGTTATCATCTGCAAGCCAATGGAGCATTAGAGAGAACACATCGGACTTTGACAGAGACATTGAGACACTATATAAATAGAAATCAAACGCATTGGGACACTTGGGTTCCATATGCAGTGTTTGTATTAACACTACTCCACATAGTGCCACAGGTTATACCCCACATGAGCTGTTCTTTGGAAGAGTATGCAACATTCCAGGTGTATTACAAAAAAAGCCCACAGATGTAATTTACAGTTATGATGATTATGTTATTGAACTGAAAGAAAGATTACGAAATATGCATCAGAGCGCACGAGAATTAACAGCACAAACAAAAGTTAAAAATAAAGGGTACTATGACAAAACACAAAATCCACGAAAATTTGAGATAGGAGACAAGGTACTTCTATTTGATGAAAGTGTACGAAGAGGCCGCTCAAAGAAGTTCGATAGTAAATGGCGAGGCCCATATATTGTAACTGAAGTAAAGGGTCCTGATGTAGTAATTCGGTTAAGAGGGAACAAGTACCTAAAAGTTCACGCAAATAGATTAAAAGAGTTCTTTTAAATTGCAGGAAAATGGCAATGTTCATGAAGATAGGATAGGTCATCCTAATTACGGGATTTGCATTGGTAAGGACACAACCGGATCTACAGGTTACCAAATTCCAGTCATCCCCAGGTTTATATTATGACAACAGAGGTACGGTCAGTTTATGTAGCGTTACCTGGAGAATTGTAAGCTACTTTAATGTTGTAGAGCTAAGCAAAAATTTGAGCCCACTGAAACCTTAGCAGCAAGAGCAGTAGAGTTTTGCCAGCAAAAACTCTTACAGTTGAATATGAGCACGATAGAATGCAATAGTGCAAAACAGGCGCTACAATGGCATGTACGTAAGATAACAAACTCACTAGGTCTAATAGCGCAATTAGCAAGTCATGGACACAGGATTAGGAAACGTCGAATTTTAAACTTTGTTGCGGAAATAAGCAAAGTACTTTTTGGAACATTAGACGAAGATGATGCATCTTATTTTAAAAGCAAGATCAAGCTGCTTGAAGGAGAACAGAAGGAATTACTTGGGTTGAAACGTCCCCTTTTGATCAATATACACGACTGTCCTTAACCTGACACACAATATTTATAGCGCAACGCAATCTGACTTTCAAAATTCTCTACAAGAGAATGGCCCTGACTAACATTAACCTGTACTTTTCAGAAATCACTTACCTCACAAAAATCTTGGTTACTCCCACTACTGCAATACAGCAAGCGCCACTACTGCCAGCTAAATAAAAGATTCAAACTATGGAAGGCACTAACTACTGATAGGGATAGTTAGCAAATGAAAGATATTAATAGAGAACAAACAATGTATTTACCTTGATATCATGACAAATTACAAAACTCCGCCATCTCTCTCCCCACATCCACCACTGCTGGCGGCTCACCTCCAACTGCCCAGCGCTACGCGCTGTTCACAGCCAGCTGCCTAACACTACAATGGTTGAGTATTACAACAATGCAAAGCAGCCACAGACTGCACACGGCACAGCCGGTGATTTTCATACTGAGGTGGCGTTATCAATAAAAAAACCTAAACAGCCTACTTACAGGGTTGTCAAAAGAACAGGTAACTATTGTTAAAGCAACATTACATAGTTCAACCATACCGCAAACCCAATAGCAAGAAATGAAAAGATAATTACACAAGGGATATTGAAACTGAATCAGCAGGTGTTGCAATATGATAATCCAACAGATCGACAGTTAAGAAATATTGCTATTTCGGTGACACTAAATGAGCAACTTATACAGTTAATATCAATATTCAATGAACTAGAGCGAGAGTATGATTTATTGATAACAGCTATTGTCAATGCTCAGAAGGCAATATTAGAATCACACTTAATGTCTTGAACTAATTAAAGATGAGATTAAAGATAAGCAATTCCCAGTAGCTCTAACTGAAGACATGGGGTACCAGTTAATGAAGGTGATTGATTTAGATGTATTTGTTGCTCGTAATATATTAAGTACTAAACATTCCATTAGTTGATAACAGTGTGTTTCACATATACAAGCTCTGGCCATTAGCAGTCGAGGTTGATAGAAATAAACAGTTGTTTACATACATAGCACCAGAGAAGGAATTTTTATTACTGGACGATGCTAAAAGACAGTATGTAAAACTAAGCAATGAACAGTTGATTTCTAAAAAGACTGAACCTGATCATAGTATATGTAAACAGACCTTTGTCTTACTTTCTACTTATGAACATGAAGTTGTGAAGCAAGAATGCTTCAACTAATAATTAAAATTCCTGCTCATTGTATTCAGAAGTACATAATATTGAATGAAAGTGTCTGGACGCAAATTAGGGGAAAGGAATGGCTTTTTGTAGCACCTAAGGACGAGGGATTCACAATATTATGTAACGAGCAAACGCCTTCAGACATAATTATACGAGAAACCGGTAAACTGAAATTTTTGAGCAAGTGTAAGGGTTATGGAACGCAGATATTAATCCAATCTGAACATGTTATTAGATCAAATGTATCTATTAATGACATTGTGCCAAATTTAAATATGAATATAGACTGTTGTATGGTAAATGATGAGAACCGTAACATATCAGACTTACCTCTGTACTTACCTATTACACCAGTTGTTAGACAGTTAGATGATCTGACAGGAGCAGGACATAAGTTGGATGAATTGAAAATGAGATATCGTATCAACGAAGAAACGCTTTTAAATTTTTACAGTTGATAGTATACCTGTCTGGAGTTACTTTGGTACAGGTATAGTCATGTTGATTGTGGTATTGTGTGTCTGTAGATGTTGTAATTGTTGTCGAAGTTGTTTCAAATTCCTGTTCAAAAGTATGGACGATGATTGTTGTAGAAGAATATATGTAAGAAATAAAATTGTGAACCAATATGTAGACAAAGAGATAGTTCGATATCTGCAGAGTGGTAATACTAATAAAGAAGAGGAAAGGATTATGTTTGAACCAGTATCAGGTAGATACACGGAAAATCCTAGTGACATAGTTTTATGGGATCGCAGTCATGTTCCAGAGAGACGTATTGATGTAAAGCAAAGAAAACCTTTAATGTATTTATCTAAGACCACAAACGGTAATGAAAATATGTATACTGTATATTATTGTAAATGTGTTTTAAAATTGTGTATTATCTAAGAGCCTTAAAATGAGTGTGAAATGTATTGTTCCTTTGTTCAAAGAAAGGTTGAAGTAATTCTATAAGTAAGTTGCAATCAAGGAAAATTGTTTTGATACATGGAAGATTTATGAAAATGCATTATCAAATTCTATATTATCTGAGAAAGTTAAAATGAGTACGAAATGTATTGTTCATTTATTGAAACAGAGGTTGAAATAATTATAAAGTCAATTGTAAGCAAAGAAAACTATGTTGATGTATGGAAGATTTATAAATAAAGCATAACAAGTTTATAAGACATTGGGAGCACATGAAAATTTTTCACTCTCGGGAAAGGAGATCGCAAAATTTTCCCCGTAGCGGGGAGGTGTCGCGAATAAATTACGAATAGGCGTATGTTAAGCTGTCTGTGAAATTACGATCCTGTGACATAGCAGTAGGAGCCGCTGTTATACGCATTAAAGTGCTTCGACAGATGGAGAGTCTCCACATGGGGGTAGTACACAACGGAAAGAGCCGGCGCGGCGCAGCGCCTGATAACAGGAAACTTCCACTCAGAGCGGCTACGTAACAGACCCGGGGATCGGAAGGCAGCCAGAGCGATGGAATATTTCCCAAGCATCATAGTAACGTCACAGGAGACTATATAAACGGCAGCTTAACAGCCTGTCGAGGATTCCGCTAGTATTCTGCCTCCGACGTGGTCACTGCGCTACTCTGCCTCAGGGGTGGGACTTGGACTCTCGCGGCATCTGGTTGCACAGAGTAGTAGTTACAACTCCCCCAGTTTGCTTCAGGTGACAGTGCCTCCTAAGCTTGAGTTCAAAAATTATTCCAGCTTTACATATTCTGCTCCAGAACTACGAGCTGGACGAACCCACTCCGCCTCAGCCACGTTAGTGTCGAGCTCCCTCTTTCTGATCCGCTTGCAGGAAACCAATCAGACACGACAACAGTCCTCAATCTTTTAGCCGTTCTCGTGTACTGAGGATGGTTCGACTGTTTATTTGGACGAAATGAAAAAGTAATGACTTTGCACTGAATGTACAAAAAAAAAAAAAAACGCCGAGAGAAATCAGTAAATTCGTATAACCTAGCCAAGTAAGTTCGCTATTAGTTTGTATTCGTAAAGATTAGATTGCCGCGTTTAATTCTGTTACTGGCGCGAACTTCTAAAATGCATCAGTCACTGTGACAATGAAAAAAAAAATCTATCACCACCATGTATTTCTTCTGTTGTGTACTGCGATACTAACAGCGTCACATGTTGCTTCTTTGGTGTACTACGCCATGATAATTAAGCATTAAAACGATAAGCTGAGCACACGATCTTAGATAAAACATTAAATTATCATACCTTTTCTTCTGTGTTCCGATTTTGATGACAAAGCCCATACTATGACACAAGCTTCGCTCAAATTACCTGTGAAAACCTGTTTAAATTAGTCCAGTAGTTTTCGAGATTGGAGTGTTCAAACACACAGACAGATACGATAGTTTTAGGCAAAATTTTAAGTAACGATATCGTTTTTTCCTTATGAGAATTTGATTAAATAATGCCTATACCGGCCGAAGTGGCCGCGCGGTTCTGGCGCTGCAGTCTGGAACCGCGAGACCGCTACGGTCGCAGGTTCGAATCCTGCCTCGGGCATGGATGTGTGTGATGTCCTTAGGTTAGTTAGGTTTAACTAGTTCTAAGTTCTAGGGGACTAATGACCTCAGCAGTTGAGTCCCATAGTGCTCAGAGCCATTTGAACCATTTGAAGCCAATGCCTATACGATGCCCCAAGCTACGCTCAAGTTACCTGGATGGTCTTACAGTTTCATTATTAGCGCAGAAGGTAGATAAGAACAGAGAAACGAGCAGATGAAGTTTTTGACATGTTGCTTTCATGTTTCTTTCCCTTTTTCTGATAGTTTTCATGAGCAAAATTATAAACTGAACGATACGATTTTGTCTTGTTCAATAATTCTCTTTTTATTCTTCGACGTATGTACAAACGTGTTTTTACTGCTTCCACATGTGTGACTCGCCGCTGATACCCTCTCTAATCAAGTATGAGGGCCAGTGCCCTGCCGACTGCAAAGTATAACAAGCTCTCAGTACATTTAAGTGCAACATCCATCGAATGCAATTCAGCGGCTCTGCTGAGGACGTGAGTCTCACCCCTCGTACCAGATGACTGGTGGGACAGCTCCCCTCCTCCCCTCCCCGCCCCACTTTGCCGGTGGTTGTGCTACCCTCCCTCCCCGCACAACCGAGACAAAGGAGCCGCAAACGTCGTTACCACACAAAGTCTCCCCGCTGCGATTCCTCTCCGCCTTTGTCCTCGGGAACAAGCGGACTTCCGTCGGCTTAGAAAGCCATACCAATAAGAACGCCTGATTGTCTCTTCGGCCACTTGCCCTTTGTCCTGCTATCAAGTGTTGGGGGGAGAAGTTAATCCCGCAAAGACTGAGGAATATTGTTTTCTGCGCACGCCGGCAATGCATCGACGCGACACCGAGACGTGGAATAATCAAGATGGTATGATTGTTGGCCACCTACGTATATTTCGGGGGCTTCGTTCATATAGTTGCGAAAGCGACCTACTTATAAAGTAGGAAAAGTGTGCAACGAGATAGCGTTTCACAATCGCGAAGCAGTGGTCATTCTTTTGATCTCCATGTTGTTACTGTCAGACCATAAGTCGAACAGAGGTCTACCTTCTTACAGGGCAACTCAAAGTAAAACGTATTTTTCTCTCAAGTTTGTGAAACTATTGTTTCAAAAGCGTCAAAATGTTCCTTAAGCTGTAGGATAATATTATATGCACGAAGACAGCTGTGTTCACAAAATTCGTAAATGATACGTTTGAAGATAAGAAATTTGTTATTTTCTCTTACGTGCATCTCGTGTACTGACAGTGGAGTAGTAAATTCAGATATACTCAGGGGAGCATCGACATTTCTTGCCACATGCTATCCACAATAGCAATAATGTGAAAGTAATTATATGGGATATCATAAACTGTCAGTCACACAATTTTGCGGAGTCCAGGTTTACCTTTGTACATCTTCCCTAACGCAAAAGCTACAATAGGTAGACTGAAGTGACGCAGCTTGATTGGCTAGAAAAGAAGTCAGCACATTCTCTACATAGTAGGCTGGACAACTGACAAAATGACGGGTGCGGACCGCATCGTGTACAATATTTGCAAGTCAGAACGAAAGCTCTGGTAAATAAGGACGAGCAACTAAGACCAGCATTCCGTGTTAATCACAGGTGGCAGGCATGCTAAGCTTAAAAACGGCAGTCAACCTATTTATTTACTATTAATGTTAGCAAACAAGGCGATGGTAACAAATAGACCGCTGGATAAAAATCACACAAACAAAGCAAAAAGATAGACAGTAGTGATATTCGTGAAACTGACGTTTGGCTTTCAAACCATCATCAATCTTTGAATTGTAGTTGCTGAATGTAATCAAGAGAACTGCTTTCAAATGTTCCTTCAGTCAGTCTAGTTCGTTATGCTGATTTTGCTCATAGGCACAGGCTGTTCGAAACACTGATGCTAAATTAGCGGCAAATTTCTTCAGTTTCAGAAACTTATCATCAGCTAAGCAGCGATAAAATTCAAGAAGCTATCATTCTCTGTGTTTCTCTTCCAACATGTATTCTGCTTGCAGATCAATGAGCTCCATCTGTAGCTCAACAGGCACATCACCGAAGTTACTACCGATTTTCGAATAGAAGAATGGCACTCACAGTACTGTCAAGACCGGAAAATCTCTATAAAATGCTTCTTGAGGTCGTGAATACATTTCTCGGAAAATATTTGGGGATTGGAATGAAAAATAGAAAATTTTCTCCTTCCACTTGTGTTTCAAGCAACAATACCTTTCTCCGAATTCCTTTGGTCATCCTGTAGACATTACAGTCGTTATCCGTCCTCTGAAGTCTCCAGTTCATTCAGGTGGGATGTAATGTCGAACAAAAATAACCACTTTGACAATCAAGCAGGGTCTGACAACCGTGGATCATCTCTCTTTTCCGGTGCAAAAAACATAGATTTTGTTCCGGAGAATGTCACAACGAAACAGAACTTTATCGCATCTGGGCCACCTCACTGCAATGCGATGAGGCAAGTCACAAAATTCGATCAGCTATTTGAAGAAAAGTCTGGAAATGACGGTGACCGAGTTTGTGTCGCCCAATGAATTACATACGGGACAAATGCCCGTGTACGGCGTTTGTAATGGTGATTTAACAGGGTCAGTACGCAACATGACATAAGAACAGGTCCATAGATCCTTGTTTCCAAAGGTATCCAGCTCCGTATAAACGGATGTTAGCGACGGGTGAACGTTAGAAATGGAACTCTTGACTTGCTGAAGTCGTAACGAAGGTTCTTGTGATGTGTAGGCCGGCCGAAGTGGCCGAGCGGTTCTAGGCGCTACAGTCTGGAACCGCGCTACCGCTACGGTCGCAGGTTCGAATCCTGCCTCGGGCATGGATGTGTGTGATGTCCTTAGGTTAGTTAGGTTTAAGTAGTTCTAAGTTCTAGGGGACTGATGACCTCAGTAGTTAAGTCCCATAGTGCTCAGAGCCATTTTCTTGTGATGTGTAGCCATGTCGTTGCTCGAAAAATTCCCAAGAGACTGTGAGCAGTTCACTACACAAGAACCGTGCTGCAGAAGCTCCATTGTCATGTTTAACAACTGCTCGTAGCCTAGCAAGACCGGCAGTAGGACAGAAACGTCTCACATCCGGTAATTTTTATCAAGAAAATTCGAGTACCGTCGGCGGGCCGGATGAAGGGCTGTCGCGGGCCGGATCCAGCCTGTGAGCCTTAGTTTGGCGACCCCTAGCCTAGAGGTAAAAGCGCTACCATAATTTGTTGCTGGTGTTCTATTGTAGCAGTTGGTACCCGTTGCACATTCAAACATTAGTGATGAAGATGACAAAACAGACAAGGACCCGTGCACTGTTACAATATCAGAGCGGGAGTTCGATAACCTCTTCGCCTGTAGCTAAGCAACGCCTCCTTCACGTTCGCTAGACAGCGTGTACGCTTTCCATTGCGTCGATTTAACGGCGCCCCGGATGAGGTTGCTGTCAGTAGTTAATCGCCGACAAGTGGAGGATGGCCAGTCAACGGCAAGTGGTGGCAGTTACAAGGGGCATAGACGCTAAAAGCAACTGGAGAAACTGATTGCGACAGTGACTAAAAGTGTGTGATGCTAATATGTCTTACATGCCTGAGAAACTCCGTCGCCCGGATTTGATGGAAGTCGGCCCTTATATTGCATCCGCCGTTTGGTATCCACAGAAAACACGAGAAATGTCGAATGGCTGAACCGTCTGGACTTGTCTAGTGTGCACCATAATGTCTAGATTGTACGAACTGCTATTCGTAGCTATCCATTGTGCCATATGGTTCTTTATAGTGTGTTTTAGGCTTGAGTAAACGTCAGTGTTGTTTTAGGTGTTTATCGGTCGCGCTTACTTACAGTCGATAATTTATGTATATTATTTAAGTTGATTCTACAATTTATCATGTACTCAGCTTGAATGGAAGCTCAATTTTCCTTTTTTTACGATCATAACACCAATTATCTCAATTTAAAATCAAATATACACATTGTTGAAGTTTCTATCTGTCCATCTGACAGAATTCCTGTCCTTTGGATTCGAGGCTGGTTTCTAATCAATAGGTATTGTTTCTGCTGACTTTGAAACTCAGGGTTAATTTTACAGGCTACTGTTGAAGCCAGTTGGACCTTATTCTTCACATTTCATTTAAACATCTTATGTCCTTATTCATTTATTTCGCAGTGTTGTTTGTAGTGGCTCATTGCCTGTTCTGATTTGAAAACTAAATATTTTTTAATGCTGGATTTATTATTATGGAACACTTGTTAATTTAAATGTTTTTCTCTTTGTTTTATTTCATACTTTGGATTATTTAATCTGTGACGAAACACAACCATCAGAGTGGGTTGAAATTCAGTAGCTTGATATCTCAAGTTAAATTGTTCAAATTCTCATTCTAAGTCAATATTTCTCATTTGCTTGCATTCGTTTCAGTTCCTTAGACTTTACAAGTTAGAGAAATATCCGACAATAATGTGGAGTACCGTTTTATAAGTTTTTTCTGCTTCAGATATTCTGTTTTTGTGGTCTGACACCTTACCACTCGCAGTTCCTCACTTGCTATAACATTTCAGACAGCCAAAGTAATTCCGTTACTCAAATATTCCCTAAGTGGGAAGATTTTTCCGGACATATCGTCCCTCACATATAACAATTTTTAGGCATCTTCATGAAATCGCATCATAAATGGAAATACCTCGATCCCATTCTGTTAGAATAAAATTTTCTCTAATAGTGTCTGTTTATTCCCTGGATCTTGTAGTACGCTAATCATTTGCTCGTCTTCCAGGTTTCAGTACTATTGAAAAGGACGGATATGGCAAAAAAAGAGTAGTTGATGAGAAGAGCGGAACAGCTGAAATAATTACTGGCTGTAAGAAAGAAGGAGAAAAGAAAATGGACAGGATATATACAATAAACGATGAAGAAGCGGTCATAGAAGGGTATGTCGAAAGAAAGACGTGAGAGGAAGAGAGTTCAGACACTGGTGATTGTACCGGACACAGTAGCATTGAGAAGGAAGCGATGAATCGGTAGAAATGGATTAGAAAGGACGAAAGGATGTAACAGAAAATTGATGGTGATGAATCATTGCTGCTGATCAGTTCGACACACGAATTTCGAATTTTGCAATTATTTAGTAATAGAATATCGGGAATGTGAGAGATGACGTACAGTGGAAAGTGACATTTTCATCACACTTACGAATGCAAATAAAAAACTGCTGATGTTCAAGAATATTTTCGTTCCTAGCTTCAGGGTATAGCCTAGATATATTACTGCTCTTCTGCGTAAAGAAAACAATGTTCTGAAAACAATTATGACTCATATTTTGGAAGGAAATTTGGATTAGACGTCCCGTCAACATCGGGACGATTATAAACGGGGCAGAAGTTCGGACTGTGTCAAGGATGTCTCTTACAAGTAGTAAAAATTTGGAAATACCAATAGTCTTTAGAATTAATGGGGTACTTATATTTTCTCTCGATCATTTTTTGTAATATCTGAAAAACATCCAAATGCCTGAAAACTTATACTGAAAGAATTATTACTGTCATATTCAAAGCATCAATATATACTGCGAAGCCTTACTGAAATCAGCATCTCATTCCTCTTTCATCTCTTCATGCAACAATCCTCCGCCCATTTATTTCCAGGCTGAGAAAAGAACAGCCGATGTAAAGAATGAGACTGCCTGTCATGGCGTAATGGTGCGCAACTGTTTCTCAGACTGTATCCTTACGCTGTAGCAAGTTCCAACAAAATGAGACAAGCTGTTTACTACATGTGGAGGATTTCTGCTACAAAGCAAATGAGATCAGCACGGCAAATTTGAGCACTGTACAAATCTATCCACCCGGGGTCTTAGGTAGCAGCTTTGATTAGTAATCAGAACGTCCTCGGTCCAGAGTTCAGAAATCCACCACTACTTAAGTTATGAACGAAAATCATCAGCGATGGCGGCCAAAGACTTCGGCATAAGAGGTCAGCCACATTCACCCAATGGCCTTATCTAACAGGGCGGAAGTGGGTAAAAAGTTTCAGAACAATCTGTTGCCCTCTTGGTAGGAAACTGCTCCTAAAGGTAGAAAAATCAGTAATGATCACCAGCCTGAGGATGCAGAAGGCAATGAAATTCACTACATTAAAGGCACAGAATGTGTATCCACAGGACATGTGGGCCACAATTGAAAATGTGTCACGATGATCTCTCTCTCCATTGGCAAAAGAATCTTGACTAGCCCCTTCAGATTTCCGGAAAGGGACTGTCAAGGGGAGGTGACTACGAAAAATAATAGCCAACGAAAGGATAACGTCCTACGAGACGGGGCGTGGAGTTTCAGGAGTTCGAACTTGATAGGGAAGCTAGAAAATCTGAAAGGCAATCGTGGGGGTCAGTGAAGTGAAATGGAAAGAAGACGAGGATTTCCCGACAGTTGAGTATACTGCAGTATCAAGAGCAGCAGAAAATGATATAAGGGAAGTAGGTTTCGCTATGAATTGGAAACTAGGACAGAGAATGGTCTACTGTGGAATGAGTTGCTGTGAAAAGTTCAGTGAAATGATTGTCCGTATCAGAATCGACAGCAATCTAACATCGACAACGATAGTTCAGGTATTCATGCCGACAACGCAATCCGAAGTCAAAGACGGAGAAAGTATATGATGATAGCGCACGGATAATTCAGTAATTAAAGTTTGGTGAAAATCAAATACTCAAAGGGAACTGGTATGTAGTTGTAGAAGAACAAGTAGAAGAAACGGTTAAGAGAGAATACGGGCTTGGTACTAGGAATGAGAAAGGAGAAAGATTGAGTTCTGCAATAAATTTCAACTTATGACGGTGAATTTTCTGTTCAAGAATCACAAAAGGAGGAGGTATACTTGGAGAAGGCCGGGAGATAAGGGAACATTTCATATACATTACATCTTGGTCAGGCAGAGATTTCGAAATCAGATATTGGATTGAAAGGCGTACACAGGAGTAGATATAGACTCAGATCACAATTTAGTAGCGATGAAGAGCATGCTGAAGTTTAAGAGACTAGCCAGTTCAACTGAAGAAGAAACGATATTTCTAGAAACAGCCATCACAGAAGTTGGAAATAAAACCATAGATACAAAGAAACGGAAAAAATACTTCAGTTGATGGATGGGAGAACGAAGTACAAAATGTTCAGGGAAATTCAGGCATCTAGAAATACAAGTCATTTAGGAATGAAATAAATTGGAAGTGCAGGGAAGCTAAGGCGAAATGGCTAGATGAAATATGTGAAGAAATGGGAAAAGAAATAATTGATTGAACGAATGACTCAGCATAAAGAATTTTCAAGGCATTAAAAGCAATTATGGTAACACGAAGAGACTGGGATTCCACTGTTAAATGCAGAGAAGAGAGCGAATAGATTAAAAGAGTACAATGAAGGCTTATATGAGGTGGAAGACATTTCTGATGATGTGATAGAAGAAGAAATAGGACTCGATGTAGCAGAGATAGGGGATCCAGTATTACAATATTTTAAAAGAGATTTGGAGGACTTAAGACCGAATAAGGCAGAAGGAATAGATAACATTCCATGAACATCTCTAAAACAATGGGGGGAAGTGGCAACAAACCGACTATTCGTTGTATTAGATGACGATCATAAAGAATTTAGGAAAGTTAATGGCAGTGGAACTTCTGACGTTGCGGTTGATAATGGAAACAAGACTAAAGAATATTCAAGTCATGTTAGCAGGATTTGTCGACTAGGACGAGGTGTTCGACAATGTCAGTGGACGCAAGATATTCGAAATTCAGAGAAAAATTCCGTTAAGTTATACGTAAAACATGTACAAGACCAAAAGAGAATAATAAGAGTGGACGACAAAGAACGAGGTGCTCGAATAAAAAAGATGTAAGACAGGGATGTAGACTTCCACCCCTACACGTTTGTTCCTTGTCCCACATACCACTGTTGTTACCCAGCATACTCTATTGAGTGTCGACTTCTTGCCATGGCCTATTCGATCACCAGATCTGCCTCCTATCGAGAACATGTGAGATACGTTCGGACGACCACTCCGGCGACAACCACAAACAGCATTCACCGTCGTTTTAATGACCGATCAAATGGAACAGGTATTTAATTGCATCACACAAATGGACTTCCGGCACCTGTATAACATATTCCATGTACGTTTTTATCCTTACATTCAGCATTTTGGTAGTTACACAGGTTATTAATGTACCAGTACTGCACATTTGCAGTGTCTTAGTTAGCTCTTCATTAATCTGTGATGATGCAATGTCAATCACATAAATATATTACCTAGGCTAATATATTCCCGAAAATTCATTAGTCTGCTTCATTTTTTGATGTTGCGATTTTTTCTGTCAGCTTACATGCACTATCTGATCAAAAGTATCCGGACACCTACCTGAAAATGAGTTACAAGTTCATGGCGCCCTCCATCGGTAATGATGGAATTCAATAACGTTTTGGCAACCCTTGGCATTGATGACAGCTTTCACTTTCGCAGGCATACGTTCAGCCCGGTGCTGGAAGGTTTCTTGGGGAATGGCAGTCCATTTTCACGGAGTGATGCTCTGAGGAGAGGTATCGATGTCGGTCGGTGACGCCTGGCGAGAAATCGGCGATCCAAAACATCCCAAAGGAGTTGTATAGGAATAAGGTCAGGACTCTGTGCAGGCCAGTCGATTACAGGGATGTTAGTGTCGTGTAACCACTCCGCCACAGGCCGTACATTATCAACAAGTGCTCGATCGTGTTGAAAGATGCAGTTGCCCTCCCCGAATTGCTCTTCAACAGTGGGAAGCAAGATGGAGCTTAAAACATCAATGTAGGCCTGTACTGTGACAGTGCCACGCAAAACAACAAGCGGTGCAAGCCCCCTCCATGAAAAACGCGACCACAGCACAAGGCCACCGCCTCTGAATTTCACTGTCGATACTATGCACGCTGGTAGATGACGTTCACCGGGCATTGCCATACCCACACCCTGTCATCGAATCGCCTCATTGTGTTCCGTGATTCGTCATTCCGCGCAACGTTTTTCCACTGTTCACTCGTCCAATGTTTCCGCTCCTTACACCAAGCAAGGTGTCGTTTTACATTTGCCGGTGTGATGTGTGGCTTATGAGCAGCCGCTCGATCATGAAATCTAAGTTTTCTCACCTACCGCCTAACTGTTATAGTACTTGCAGTGGAGCCTGGTGCGGCTTGGAATTCCTGTGTAATGGATAGATGTCTGTCTCTTACACACTACGACCCTCTTCAACTGTCGGTGGTCTCTGCCAGTCCACAGACGAGGTCGGCTTGTACGCTTTTGTGCTGTACGTGTCCCTTCACGTTTCCACTTCACCATCACGTCGGAAACAGTGGACCTAGAGATGTTTAGGTGTGTGGAAATCTCGCGTACAGACGTATGACACAAATGACACCCAGTCACCTGACCACGTTCGAAGTCCGTGAGTTCCGCGGAGTGCCCCATTCTGCTCTCTCACGATGTCTAATGACTACGCATGTCGCTGATATGGAGTACCTGGCAGTAGGTGGCAGAACAATGGACCTAATATGAAAATCGTATATCTTTGGGTGTGTCCGGATACTTTTGATCACATAGTATATAATCCAAAGCATGTCTTTGAGATAGGCCACTTCGATATCCACAGCAACAGCAGACGCTGAATGACACAGCTTCGATTAGACAAGCAGAGTTAAACTACCAGACAGGTTAGCTGGAAGGTCAGTGCCGTGTCCTGGTAAGTGTGGTCATTGACGGTTCTGACGCGTTGTCTGAAGAGTGTGTGTCTCGGATCTTGCCGCATATTGTGTGTGGAGTCACATGGGTTATTGCCTAAGTACAGACGTGGACTGGAGCAACGTGGTATCGATAGCACATGATACATTCTACATATACATCCACATTGACATACCGCAAACCACCTTATGGCAGGTGGCGTAGTGTATGCAAAACCACTATGCCCATTTCCTTTCCTGTTCCACTCGCAAATAGAAGAGGGTAAAGCGTCTATCTATATGCCTCCGTATAAACCCTAATATCTCCTCTTCGTGGTCCTTGCGCACCATGTACGTTGGAGGTAACAGAATAGCTTCGCAGTCAACTTCAGATGCCGGTCCTCTAAATTTTCTGAATAGCGTTCTTTGTAAATAATGTCGCCTTCCCTCCAGGGATTCCCCTTTGAGTTCCCGAAACGTTTCCGTAACACTTGCGAATTGTTCGTACCTACCAGTAACAAATCTAACAGCCCGACTCTGAATTGATGCTATGTCTTCTTTAATTAGATCTGCTAAGGATCCCAAACAGTCTAGCAGTAGTCAAGAAAAGGTCGTTCTAGCGTCATATATGCGGTCTCATCTACAGTTGAAACACTCTTTCCTAGAATTATCCCAATAACCCGAAGTTAACCATTCGCCTTTCCTGCCTGTTCCATTTCATATCGCACTGCATCGTTACACCCAGATATTTGAACGACGTGACTGTGTCAAGCAGGAAATAATTAATTCTGTATCCGAACGTTACTGGTTTGATTTTTCTACTCATCTGCATTAACTTACATTTTTCTGTATTTAGAGCTATCTGCCATCATCACACGAACTGGGAATTGTCTCTAAGTAGTCTTGTATTCTGCTACAGTCACTCGACAAGGAGACCTTACCGTACACCACAGCATTATCAACAAACAACCTCAGATTGCTGTCCACCCTGCCCACAAAATCATTTATGTATTTGGAGAATAACAGTGGTCCTATCACACTTCCCTACGGCACCCCTTACGATACCCTTATATTCGCCGTCGAAGAAAACATGCTGGTTTCTATAACTTAACCGGCCGGGGTAGCCGAGCGGTTCTAGGCGCTACAGTCTGGAACTGCGCGACCGCTACGGTCGCAAGTTCGAATCCTGCCTCGGGCATGGATGTGTAGTTCTAAGTTCTAGGGGACTGTTGACCTCAGAAGCTAAGTCCCATAGTGCTCAGAGCCATTTGAACCATTCTATAACTTAAGAAGTCATCGAGCCACTCACATATTTGTGAAGCTATTCCGTATGCTCGTACCTTCTTTTACAACTTGCAATGGGGCATAGCGTCAGCTGTTTCCGGAAATCTAGAAATATGGAATCTGCCTATTGCCTTTGATCTATACTTCGCAGTGTACAATGTGAGAAAAGGAGTTTCGCACGAGTGATGATGTCTAAAACTATGCTGATTCAGGGACATAAGCTTCCCGGTCTCAAGAAAGTTTATTACATTCGATCTCAGAATGTGTTCAAGAATTCTGCAGTAAATCGATGTTAGGGATATTGCCACTTCTTTTGACCTTCTTATACAGGAGCGACATGCGCTTTTTCCAAATGACTGGAGACTTTGCGCTTGGCGAGAGATTCGATATGTAGGCAAGCTAAGTAAGGGACGAGTGAGTACTCTTTGAAAAATCGAACTGAGATTCCAGCCGGACCTGGTGATTTATTTGCTTTCAATTCCTTCAGTTGTTTATCTACACCAGTTATGGTTATTACTATGTCTTCCATACGGGAGTCTGTTCGATGGTCAAATGACGGTATGTTTGAAAGATTCTCCTGCGTGAACGATTCCTTGAACGTGAAACTTGAAACTTCTGCTTTCGTTTTGCTGCCTTCAAGTCTGGTCAAAAAATGAGTTGACGGAAGCCTTGGACCCACTTAGAGTTTTTACAGAGGGCTAGAAAGTTATCGGTTTCTCAGTCAGATATTTTGCTAAGGTATGACAGCGGTAATAGTTGTATTCTTCGCGCATAGATCTTTTCACAGACACACGAATCTCTACTAATTTTTGAGTGTCGTCATTTGCACGTTCTCTTTTGAAACGACAGTGCAACAGCTTCAGCTGTTTCCAAATTTCGTTACTAAACCATGGTGGGTCTTTTCCGTCCTTAATCCACTTATTAGACACATAAAAATCTCTAGACGAACATTTACAATCTTCTTAAACTTTGCCGATAATACCCCTATGTCCATCTTACTGGACCTCAGTGATGTCATTTCAAAAGTGATATACTAACAACTGCTTATCTGCTCTTTTTAGCAGACATACTCTCCTAGCTTCTTGACTGATTTATTGATTTTAGTAACTATAGTTGCTAAAAAGACATCATGATCGCCAGTCCCAGTTTCTACACTGACGTTGTCGAGAAGGGCCGGCCAGTTTGCAGCTACGAGTTCTAAGATATTTGCATTGCGTATGGGCTGCCGAACTACCTGCTCAGTATAGTTTTCAGAAAACGTGTTCAAAAGTACGTCGCATGACTGGTTTTCTATACCCCCTGCAACATGCCTCTCCCCCAAAATTCTTGGCCGCCACCGTGTACTGGTGCTGACGGAAACGACGGCAGGGGTTGTCTGGATGCAGGTGCCACTGAGAAGGCAGGAGCCGATGAGAAGCTCATATCCACTCCCCAACATTCGTCTTGCGAATAGCTGAAAACATCGACTCGAAAATCAGCCATGGCGTGTACACCCAGACCCAGGGACGCCGCACCTTCTTCCATCGGCTGAGGAACAACGGCGACCAGAGCGTTCTAGAACGCCCACTGAGAGGCGGCAGGGCGATGTATGCCCATCGCCGTCGGCTGTTGCTGCGATGACAGCGACGGAACTGAGTCGACGATCATTGGCTGACCGTCCGGCGCCGTCGACGTGGAACCCGAGGGGTAGGATGTGGTGGAGACCTCCTGGGCACTGTATCTGAAAATCAGGATTGTGTGGCAGGGTCACGCAGCCCACAAAGGAAAAGCTCGTTCTGATGGGTATTCTGCAGTCTGGTGGGAAGCTATACGTTATACTAGAGCGGCCCAATACTTTGGTGATAACACCTCGTTCCCAGCACCTGTCTGTGCCAAAAATTATGAAAAAGACAAAATCATGCACATTAAACTTAGGGCACAGTGGAGGAGAGGCCGCCGCAGTGTCCTATGTTGGCGTCCACCCAAGGACTCCACTGGTAACTGGCCATAACATGGTTGGGTGTGGTAGGCTGTGAGAAAGTGCACTAAAGCGTCCTTCCGTAAATGAGAAGAATATTCCTTGTCCATCTGCTGACAGTAAGTGTTGATGAAGCGTTTTGCTTCACTGCTGGAGTTAGGTTGGATTGGTGCTTGAAGCCATTAACGTTAGAAGATTACTAAAATTCTGCCAGTTTGAACTAGGGTCCATTCTCGAAAACCAACACTTTTGGTAGACCTTCGATGCAAAACATTGAAATCATACACTAGTGGCCATTAAAATTGCTACACCACGAAGTGCTGAAGACGCGAAATTTAACCGACAGGAAGAACATGCTGTGATATGCAAATGATCAGTTTTTCAGAGTATTCACACAAGGTTGGCGCCGGTGGCGACACCTACAACGTGCTGACATGAGGAAAGTTTCCAACAGATTTCTCATACACAAACAGCAGTTGACCGGCGTTGTCTGGTGAAACGTTGTTGTGATGCCTCGTGTAAGGAGGAGAAATGCGTACCATTACGTTTCCGACTTTGATAAAGGTCGAATTGCTGCTCGGGTTGGTCGAGATCCAATGACTGTTAGCAGAATATGGAATCTGTGGGCTCAGGAGGGCAATACGCAACGCCGTGCTGGATCCCAACGGCCTCGTATCACTAGCAGTAGATGACAGGCATCTTACCCCATTGCTGTAACGGACGTGCAGCCACGTCTCGATACCTGGGTCAACAGGTGGGGACGTTTGCAAGATAACAACCATCTGCACGAACAGTTAGACGACGTTTGCAGCAGCATGGACTATCAGTTCGGAGACCACGGCTGAAGTTACCCTTGACGCTGCATCACGGACAGAAGCGCCTGCGATGTTGTACTCAACGACGAACCTGGGTGCACGAGTGGCAAACGTCATTTTTTTTCGGATGAATCCAGGTTCTGTTTACAGAATCATGATGGTCGGATCCATGTTTGGCGACATCGCGGTAGACGCACATTGGAAGCGTGTATTCGTCATCTCCATACTGGCGAATCACCCGGCGTGATGGTATGGGGTGCCATTGGTTACACGTCTCGGTCATCTCTTGTTCGCATTGATGGCACTTTGAACGGTGGACGTTACATTTCAGATGTGTTACGACCCGTGACTCTACCCTTCATTCGAACCCTGCGAAACTCTACATTTCAGCAGGATAATGCACGACTGCACGCTGCAGATCATGTATGGGTCTTTCTGGATACAGAAAATGTTCGACTGCTGCCCTGGCCAGCACATTGTCCATATCTCTCACCAACTGAAAACGTCTGGTCAATGGTGGCCGAGTAACTGGCTCGTCAAAATACGGCAGTCACTGCTCTTGATGAACTGTGGTATCGTGCTGAAGCTGCATGGGCAGCTGTACCTGTACTTGCCATCCAAGTTCTGTTTGACTCTATGCCCAGGCGTATGAAGGCCGTTATTACGGCCAGAGGTGGTTGTTCTGGGTACTGATTGCTCAGGATCTATGCACCCAAATCGCGTGAAAATGTATTCACATGTCAGTTCTAGTATAATATATTTGTCTAATGAATACCCGTTTGTCATCTGCATTTCTTCTTGGTGTAGCAATTTTAATGGCCGGTAGCGTATATTTGATAGCGCTAGCTCCTGTGTTGGAGTGCATGAGTGTTTGAATGTAAACTTACTAACACCGTCTATCACAATAAGCCAAAGAGAATTCCAGTAGGGACCTGTAATAACAAGAAGGAAACGTTACCAAGGTGCTTGGGCTAATTCAAAAGTCTTTTTTGTGGAGCAGCCTGGTATTCTGCACATGCTGCACATTGCGAAGCCAGTTGTTCTATTTGAGCATCCATGGTGATCCATGTGCAATGACGCCAGGCGTGCTGCGTGGAGGTACAATTACCAAATATCCTTAATGGAGAAGAAGGGGTAGAATTTCCTTCTGAAGCAAATTTTGCACAATCACAAGGGACTGATAGTTATCTTTGCGTAGGAGGATGACTCCCTGCTATGACAAAGCACAATATATCGGCGTACGATCGGATTGCTAAACTGCTTGGTTGTTTATGTCTAACTGGTGTGGAAGTACTGCAACATAATCTTGAGACTGGAGTCCACGGCTTTTGCCTGAACAATCCGTCGGTGGTCGATGGGAAAACCATCAAAGTTTTTGTTGTCCTTGACATCAACATGAAAGCAAGAGCCTTCTAAGGTATCGAACCCGAATCAGTGCCAAGTGGTAGGTGGTAAAGAGTGATCACATTCGAATGATTAGCCACTGACAAGTATAAAATTTCATACTCTTAAACGGAGATGAGCAGAGGCCAAAGACGATCAGAGACCAACATTGTAAGTTTTAAACTGTGCACCTAGGGACTGGCTTTGATGCGCTGAACACTGAGGTGAGAAGCTTGTGGTCCATTACCAAGTATAGTTTGCTGCCCTACAAGTATTGGCAAATGGCTCTGAGCACTATGGGACTCAACTGCTGTGGTCATAAGTCCCCTAGAACTTAGAACTACTTAAACCTAACTAACCTAAGGACAGCACACAACACCCAGCCATCACGAGGCAGAGAAAATCCCGCCGGGAATCGAACCCGGGAACCCGGGCGTGGGAAGCGAGAACGCTACCGCACGACCACGAGATTCAAGTATTGGCAGAATTTGGTGACCCCACATATGACGGCAATAACTTCCTTCTCAGTCTGTAAATAGTTGTGCTTTATTGAGGTATTTCTAACCAGAGGCAGTTGGCTTGTCCATTGATCCAGCTCAGTGAGAGAGAACAGCGCTAATCCCATGCATAAACTGCCAGAAAAACCGGCTTAATGGGATCAATATATACCAAATATCGATCTCTCAATAAGGCATCCTCCAGTTATTGAAATGCGACTTGACACTACATAGTCCAGTCAAACGAAACATTCTCTCTGTGAAGATAATGCAATGGAAGTTCAATCTGTGCCCCGTGTGGGATGAACCGTTTGTAATAAGTTACTTTACCCACTACTACCTGGACTTCATTGATGAAGTGGAGGTCTGGAAGGCGACTATATATGACTGCAATGGGTGGACATACTGACTTTTGGTAACGTGTCCCAAATATTCACTCTTAGTGTGTAGAAAGGATCATTTGTCTCTATTACACTTTAAAAAATCGTCAGGGAACACTTCAAGCAATTTCCTGAAATTGGGTAGACGTTTTCGGGGAGTACAATCTGAAACTGCTATGTCACATAAATAGTTCGAATAAGAAGGAACTATAACAGTAAACTGCAATAAGTAACGTTGATAAATCTCAGGTACGGATGCACTGCCGGAGGCTAGTCTCGAAATCTTAAATAACAGTACTGTTCACAAAAACGTTGATCCAAAGGAACTGAAAGTGAATAATGTGAAGATCAATCTTGAAAATGAACCAACCCGCACCAAGCTTGTTCATGAGTTCACCAAGCTTATA
Organism: Schistocerca nitens; assembly: GCF_023898315.1. NCBI lineage: Eukaryota > Metazoa > Arthropoda > Insecta > Orthoptera > Acrididae > Schistocerca > Schistocerca nitens. The sequence goes on from NC_064615.1 coordinate 709,791,066, forward strand.
CATAAGTTCCTCAGACCGTGGGAAAGGAAAATAGCAGATCACGTATCTCACCGTTGCCTTGAACTCGGCGCATGAACGTTACTTGCCTGAAGGTTTCTTTAGAATCACAGAAGTTACTGCTCACTATCAATAAAATTCTTCTGGTCTGAGTCCGCAGGAAGTCGTCTTTCAAAAGTCGCCGAAACGTCGGAATTTTATAGTTGACAATGAAGCCTCAAATCCAGAAGAATTTTATTTATTGTTGCAATGGCCGCTGAAGCCTACGTTTGCATTTAATGTTCACTGACTGTCTGCTACAGAGGGAACCACAACGTTGTCCTGCCAAGATAGGAGTTGTTGCGTCACTTACGCTCTGATAGCACAGCCCTGTACGGCAAAACAGTGTTTGCACATTGTCTTTCATGGCAATTTGAACCTCAAAATTACTAGCTTTGCCTATGCCACCTTGAAAAATGACGCACAGTTCCTTACAAAGTTCCCCTATCCTGTCCGTAGGCACAGAGGAGTTCACCGAGATAAATTTGTCTTGAATGTACAAACCAAAAAGATCAAAAGTATCCACACTTAAAATATTTTCAGTGTCACGTGAGCACCCAACTATGAACGAAACTGTTTTACTAATGTTACGAAATGTGGATGTAAATATCCAGCACAGGAATGTCATGTCCACCGCAACTAGAAAGTTTCCTGTGACTTTAGTGGATTACAATTGCTTAATAGTTCGAATGTGAGTCTGTTCAAAAGAGTCACTGACGCACCAGTGTCTAACTAGTAGGATTACAAAGAGTTTACTGGCTTTATGCTGAGTGGGAGAAATGTGTGGCTTCTTTACTGTTCCATTTGACTTGGGCTGATCAAAACAATAATCACAATTTGGTCTTGAAAAAGAATTGCATGTACGTTTATAGACTGAGACCATGGATAATGTACAAAGTGCCTGTTGGTCTTGAGTTTCTGCAAACTGACAGATCGAAAGTGACCGTGCTGCCACAGTGACGACACTTAGCATCACGACATGGGGACGCCTGCCGCGTGTGTGCCGTGGAGCACCGAGAGCAGGATTTAACTCCACTAGCCTGCTGTATAGTCAGAGGTGTACAAATACCCCTTCCAGCCTGCATCCACCTGTCTCCTGTGGTACTATTAAAGCAGCTGAAAATGCCGCAACGGACACAAAAGAGTACACTTGTTCAGAAGCACAGAGGCTAAAGAAGGCCAGTCTGAGTTTCCACAAGCCTGGCAAGCTTCACGGGTCTGGATCAGCCTGCTGCGTCTGCCAGTACGTTGCGTAGGTAGTAGCTTCACTGCAGCTCAGCTATAATAACTGTGGGAAGAGCAAAAAGAACAAACCACACTTATAGGCGACAGATGGGAAATGAATAATTTAGTAATATGTACCAATCACGCAATCGACTGCACGTCCAGCAGGGCACAAGCTGTCGTGTGTTTGTGAGGCAGTTTCAAGTAAATCGGTAGCCGTCTCGCAATGCCAAGCGTGTAAACGGTTAATAAACACAGATTCTGGAACGTCAAGTATGTTACGATATGTTTGCAAAATTAATAAACACTCTTTCGGGAAGGTCTAGTATCTTACGACATATCTGCAAATTTGATTATTACTTTCCTTATCTATAAATATTTTGAAAGAAGACAAAGACCTAATGGCTGACAAGTATGTGGAAACGTTTGCTAAGGACTTGACACAATTTAGCGGTATAAGGACTTTTTTAATTTTGGGCAAACATTCAATGAAATACAAAAAAATATGGCTCAGTGGATATTAAAAGGCACGAAGTGAGAAGAAAGCTTGGTACGGAAGAGAAGCTTCTGCTTTCAGACATATACTTTTGAGATTAACATTATAGGTAAAAAGGAACTTCGTGTTTGCTAAAATGCATTTTGGGAATTTAGAATGACCTATTGTGGTCACTTAGAGTGAAGTTAGCGAACCCACAGTACAGTAAAACTGCTCTAATTGCGGTCATATTTTGCCGAAACACACTAAGGTTACAGAAATTGCGCTTCTAAAACTTTAATTTAGTTACCATTTTGGTATAATAGACGTGTTCAGCTCTTAGGTGCAAAGGAGCTCGATTTTCAGAGATGGTTCTGCTAACAATAGAAAACTTGTATTACAGGTGACCTGATGAAGTTTCGATTTGAAAATAGCCATTGATAGTCGAAAGAGAGTGAATCTGCAGAGAAAACCGTTCATTTCGGAATACAGAGGCGGACACTGGAAGTCATCAGAGAAGTAAACCTTAAATGTGTTTTTAACTCATGTATTTTATTCTTTACAAATGTGTATTACATATGCCAGTCTGAACATATGCATAACAACAAGTAACAAAACACGCCTTACGTAAAAAAAAGAAAGAAAATCGAAATATACAATGGGCAAAAGTATTCAGACACTCAGCAGTCAGTTTTTGGTAATGTGTCCCTTTCTCTGTATTACAGCCCTCAGTCACTGTGGCGTGGAGTAAACAACCTTTTTCATTGTATCCGAACCGATATTCACCCATTCTTCTTCTATCAATGCACGCAAATGTGTCAAACTGCTCACATATCGTTTGTGTAGTTCAAATGGTTCTGAGCACTATGGGACTTAACTTCTGAGGCCATCAGTCCCCTACAACTTAAACTACTTAAACCTAACTAACCTAAGGACATCACACACATCCATGCCCGAAGCAGGATTCGAACCTGCGACCGTAGCGGTCGCGCGGTTCCAGACTGAAGCGCCTAGAACCGCTCGGTCATTCCAGCCGGCTTTTGTACAGTCTCATTTTCATTTCATTTCAGATGTTTTAGATGGGACTGAGGTCTGGAGACTGCGATGGGATAATGAGGCGATGAGGCGTGTTGTATAGTATCCACAGTTTGACTATTTCCGCCGTACGCTTAGGAACATTGCCTTGTTGGAAATAAGTCACCTCCACGATCCAACTTCGCAGCGCTTTTCTTCAGATTTTGTTTGAGTATTTCGAGATAGACAAATTTGTCCATGGTGCCTTCAATAAAGATAAGCTCGCCAACACCTCTGGAAAACATACATCCCCACACCATCACACTGCCGCCCCCATGATTGATACCTGATTGCATGTTTTTGGGCTCCCACTCTGTGTTTGCTTGAGGCCACACTAAACTGCTCCCACCCACGTGGCTCAAAGTAAATTTGTAATCATCACTACACAGAATCTTGTCCCAGAAGGTCACATCCTTGCTGACAAATTTTTCTGCAAAAACCATCCGCTTTTTTGGATTACACTTACTGACGAACGGTTTGAGCCTTGGGACTCTGGCATTGTACCCAGCAGTGTTCAGGCATCTGCGCACTGTCCTAACACTTAACTTCGGTGCCAGCGCCTTCTGCCAGTTCTGCAGTTATAGCAGAGGCCGTTGTTCGCGGGTCGTTTTTCATCATTGGAACTATCTTCCTCTTGTCTCTGTTCGTGAGTTTCTAAGGACGCCCCTGTCTTCGGCGACTGACGAGAGTTTTTCTTCTTTCCATTTCTGAACGACACTAAATATAGTTTCTCGGCTTCGGTTGACGACCTTGATTCTTTCTGCATATGATTTTCTCTCACTATGCAGCCGTACAATAAACCTTCGCTCTTCGACTGTCGTTTCCCTACCCTTACGGGGAATGGCGCTACGTTGGTCTTTTTTGGTGAGACCTGTGCTTTCATGTAGTACGAGACAGCTACCTTGCGTACAATGACTGCTTGCTGCCACTGAGTTGTGCCTTCACACTACGATTAACTTGTCAAGCGGGGTGGTGTCTTATTACTTTTGTCCCGAGTGGAACACACGTCTGTGATGGTAGCACAGAACTGTTAGTTCTAGGTAGAGTGTACGGTGACATTGGCATAGTCGACGTCTTTCGAAATATTCCCTGCATTATGGCACATACACAGACACACATTTCGTGTATGCATGACCTGTGTCTGAATACTTTTCTCCGATTCTGTAAATAAATAAGCCCGAAATACGCACAGAAAGAAAAAAAGAACTAAAAATCCACCATTTTTTAGCCTACAGCGATCTAAATGGAATATATGTGAACCGTGCTGCGGCTCACGTTGGTTGTTCGTCTTCTTCTCGTCTTGACTGGCACCACTCGTTTCGCAAGCGTTGCCTGTCAGCTAGTGGCAGTAACGGCGGTTATCGATATGTAGTAACAGTTGCCTTACTTCGGGGCGACGTCATTGTTTTTCCGTGTCGTGTATGGCAGTTCGGTTAGGGACTTAGGAGGAGCCAGGTCCACGCAGTACGCGAGCAAGCCGGGACCGTTGGCGGCGCACATGGATTGCTGGATGGAAGGGCTGTGGTCACGAGGGTGCACGAATTGTCGTAAACCAGATCATGCAGGCTTTAAAATGAGTAGAGAAACCTCCACCATTGTGGCATCTCGCAATTCTCCAGTGACTGTGGTTCGAGTTACTGTTCGCAGTTTAGCTGAGGTGAAGAGCAGCGAGTGGAGTGATTTACAGCGTTCAGATAGTCACAATTTGTTAAGTTCAACCAGCGGTATTTTTCCTGCCTGGTGGCCGCCAACGCCCCAATTACCTGCCTTGGGGTTAATGTATGAAACGGAAGTGTACGTTTCCTCGCCTTGCCACTGCTGTCCGGTGACAGCTTTCTTGATTGTAGGCCGTTTATGATGCTTCTACTCTGGTTGTAGTGATTCCTTTCTCGTTCAGGGCGCTCTAAGTACAGTATTCTGGGGGCGTAGTGCAGTCTGCTGATTCCTGCTACGGCGTGTTGTTGCATTCTTGCATTTGGTTTATTGGACGTCAGATAGCTTCAGCAAGATTATCATTAGTCATTCTTTAGAATGCCACTAGTCTGAGTTACCATCTTGTGAAGTAAATGCAACTCTTGACTGCCTATCTCACAGCACGAAAAAGTGTTTGTTGCTGGACCTTCTCAGTGGTCCGTTCCTGGATCATCGTCTGTGACTGGTCCTTCTGTTTTATTATAGTATTATTGACTACCATACCTTGTAATGCCTACATTAAAGTTTATGTATGTCTACTTAATAGTTCTGGTTGCCTTCTGGAATAAATCTAGCAGTGTACGGGTTGTGTTACATGGCTACCATCATCTTATTTCCCCCGGTTGGAGGTCAGATGCTTGTTTCTTTTAATTAACCTTGTATTTGCTGTTTTACAGCAACTTTCTAAATTTTGTTAATATAATTGCCTTTCTTGGCGTGTAAGGCCTTCAGCTGTGATTGTGGTCATTTCCTTTGAAAAAATAATTCGATATTTGTATTTTAGCAGTAAGCCTTAAAACCTTATTTACTGCCATTCCTGGTGTCTGATCCCCTTCTGCTTTAATATTTCAATACCTGTAAGTTGTAATTGCAGCGAGTTCTTAAACATTCTTAATTTATTGCAGTTCTTGGAGCCTAGTGCCTTCAGCCATGATCACAGTGGCTTGTTTTATTAAACATTATGCGTGTCTGTATTTTATGGTGATTTGCTAAATTGTAATGCACTCAAACCACTATTACTTACACAGTTGTTTATTCCTTCATTGATAACGTGTGGTATTTTTTTGTTAATTGTTGAGTCGGTAATTACTGTGTTAAAAATAAGTGTTTGTAACTGTAAAATGCAACCGATGGTAACTGATTACTGCATCGTCCAAAATCGTAATCGAATCCTGCCTCCCCTTGACTAATAGCATTAAATATGTTTCCTTTGGCCTCGCCCTGTGAAGGGCAGGTAAAAACGGACTTTACATCGACCTCCGTATGTTACTCATAACTGTTCAGTGAAGTTACGGAATAAACTGCTAACGTAGTGCAGCACCGCGGGAAGACGGGCAAGTAAACAAGACTCTTGCTGCCTGCTTGAGTTGGGCACAGCTGGGCTTGGTTGGCAGTGGAGAAACCTGCCCATTCTGCTGATAACGTGTGGCGGGTTGCCTGCCTCCCTAACGAGCAAACACGGGCAGGTGAAAGCGGAGTGTGTACACCCCTGTATCTAGTACACTGATTTCATTTACGCCGCTGCCCTGTCTGAGACAGTGCTCGATATGGCGCCTGAACTACGAGCACAACGTTTTTATCATTATATGAATACGTCGTGTCTGTTCTTTAAGACAAGTTCGAAAGAACAGACACCACGTGTTCACGTAACTGGTTCGCCTCGATGGACAATGAATCCAGTCACGCAATCCAGATGTATATTTCATTCGACCTTCAGAGGGAATCTAAGAATAGCGAGAACGGAGGACGTGGAAGGAGACTGTGGATGGGTGGCGCTAGTTTGAAATGTGAGCTGGCCAGGGAGCGCTCCGAAATAGTCCGCGCATTTGTGGTAAACACTGTGTCTGGATGGCACGGTGGTTAACGTAACGGCCTGGTAAGCAGAAGATTACTGGTTCGAGTCCCGACGCTGATTCCGCATACAGTCCAGATGCAGTTGACATCATAAGTACCTTCACTTTCTCCCGTCACCCTCCCCACCCTTTCCATCTTCAGATTCGATAGTATGTTTACCAGCACTCTGAATTTCAGAATCAGAACCTACCGCTGAACACGAGTCCTGTTGCATCTCTATTTCCCAAACTGTTTCAAACTAATTTCCGCAGAGAGCACTTTCGTCATTATCTCCACCACTTGCTGCATCTGTTGCTCCTGGAACAGAAAAATTTGAGTTGTTGACTGTTGGAAAAATCAAAAAAGCTCTTATTTTTTCTCGGTAGGTGCTATTTCTTTTTTCAGTCCGCCTTGTCCCTGGTCTGGTGGTGACTTCATTCTCTGACAGTGCATCCCTATAACCAATATTCTGTCTGTCTCTTGGAGATGTCAGATGGAGTTATATGAGCCTTTTGCAAATCATTTTTGATCTATTGGATCCAGGCTATAGGTTTGAGTTGTTCTGTGTTCGTCGCATCTTGTGAGCGAAGTCTTGTTTTTGGGAGTCTGTGGATGTGCCCATAAAGTTGGAATAATATTTTCCTGATGTCTGCCAGGAGATTCGATAGCTTTTCTGTTCTTTTTCGGCCTTTAGGCTCTGTAACTTTGTTGTATTGCCTGACTTTCGCTTGTGTTGATGTATATTTTTTGCTGTCTGCCTTGATTTCTACATATTTTGTGATACACACACATACCCTTTCAAAAATCGAAAAATATCTGCTCAGACCACACACATATTTATACTAGCTATGAAACCTTGCAGAGTCCGGCATTACCGCGCGACCGCTACGGTCGCAGGTTCGAATCCTGCCACGGGCATGGATGTGTCTGATGTCCTTAGGTTGGTTAGGTTTAAGTATTTCTAAGTTCTAGGGGACTGATGACCTCATAAGTTAAGTCCCATAGTTCTCAGAGTCATTCTTTTAGAGTCCGGCATTAATTTGTAGCTCTGCCGAAGGTGTGGAGTCCGTGGAATTTATTTTTGCCCTATATAGCTTCTTGGTATACAACGTTTGAAGCAGTATGATAGGAGATATCAATGAAGAGGATGTTTGCTTCGTTAACATGGTGGGTACCACATAGAGTTGGCCGAGCGAAAAGCATCTGACACAGAGGACCACTCCACAATTTAAGAGACAAAGCGAAATTAATAAATCTGGATATCCTAGCCACGTAAATTCAATTTTAGTCTATATTCGGAAAAGTGAGACTGCAGTGCTTAATTTTGTTACTGACGTAAACTCCCAAAAATACATCTGTCACAGAGATAAAAGTGCTAAAACGCCACGTTTTGGTTCTTTATTAAGTTACTAAACCACATTCTACATGGAGCACGTCCGTACCTCACCAATGACTTCTAGTATCAGCTGCACGCAGTTGACGTCAACAAGTGTATGGGTCTGAAGATGACATTGTTGCAACTTTGAAACTAGTTGCCAAAATAAAATCGACATTTTAAATACAGCTGGAGAAATTTCTTCATTTTTGATATAAATTTATACCAGCTGACGTCCCACTGTCCTCAATTTCAACTATGGATGCACTTAGATTCTCAAAATTTGTCTAGTAGCTTTCATGGATTACTGTGCACAAATTCACAAGCAGACAGACACAGATTATTTACAGTTTTATTAATACACTGACTTAAAAAAGTCGCAACACCAAAAAACAGTTGATGTAGAGTAATGAAATTCCGGAATATATTTGTGTAGGTAACATATTTAAGTGATTAACATTGCAAAGTCACTGGTAACCGCGAGATAAGCCATTGCAAAAGTGAAATGCTCATATGTTAATAACCCGTATAGCCTCCGTAATGTTCAATGCAGGCGTGGAAACGTGCATGCATTGTGTTGTACAAGTGCTGTATATTGGTTTGTGGGATGGAACTCTATGCCTGTTAAACTTCTTCGGTGAAATCAGGGACGGTTAATGCTGTTTGTGGGTGTCGCCGGAGTTGTCTTTCAATTACGTCCCATATGTGCTCGATTGAAGACAGATCTGGTGATCGAGCAGGCCAGGACAACATCTGACGCTCTGTGCAGCATGTTGGGTTACGACAGCGGTGTATGGGCGAGTGTCATTCTGCAGGATAACATCCTCTGGAAGACTGTTCATGAATGACAGCGCAACAGGTCGAATCACCAGACTGGCATACAAATTTGCTGTCAGGATGCGTGAATTAACCACGAGTGTGCTCATGCTATCAGACGAAATGGTGTACGTCCAGAGAAACTAGCACGCAATCACCTTTTTTTCAGGCCCACAACTGTCCTTATACCAACACACGGCCATCACTGGCACCGAGGCAGCACCAGCTTTCATCTGACAACACAGCAGACCTCCTTCTTGTACTCCAATAAGCTTTTGCTTGACACCACTGAAGTCGCAAATGGCGGTGGTTTGAGGTCAGTGGAATGACCACTACAGAGAGTCTCGCTCGTAGCTGTCCATGAAATAACCTGTTTGTAACATTTCGCTTTAACACTGGGGTGCCAGCAGCTGCTCAGATTCCTGTTACAGATACGGTATGATGCACCAGGGCCGTACACAGAAACGCAATGGTCCTTCCTCTCGGTAGCGTCACATGGTATTCCGCAGCCAGGTCTTCTTGCGATAGTACATTCTTGTGACCACCGCTGCCAGCAGTCATGTAGAGTGGCTACATTCGTTCCAAGTCTTTCAACAAAATCGCGGGAGGAACATGAATTCTTGTGCCCCAATTAGACTAGGTCGTTCAATCTCTGTGAGGTGTTGATAATGGCATCGTTGTTACATTTTAGGAATTCTTGACTAACATCAACTTACCATCTACAATCTAAAAGGTAACTAACGCTCACGACTGTATTTAAGGTGTATTTAAGGTAAACCTGATTTGCATCCTCATAGTGGCGATATCCTTTCACCTTGTATTTTAATTCCACTCTTGAACCTTTCTTTTATTTCCATCATTGCTTCCTCGATGTACAGATTGAAGAGTAGGGGCGAAAGGCTATAGCCTTGTCTTACACCCTTCTTAATACGAGCACTTCTTTCTTGATCGTCCACTCTTATTATTCCCTCTTGGTTGTTGTACATATTGTATACGACCCGTCTCTCCCTATAGCTTACCCCTACTTTTTTCAGAATCTCGAACAGCTTGCACCATTTTATATTATCGAACGCTTTTTCCAGGTCGACAAATCCTATGAAAGTGTCTTGATTTTTCTTTAGTCTTGCTTCCTTTATTAGCCGTAACGTCAGAATTGCCTCTCTCGTCCCTTTACTTTTCCTAAAGCCAAACTGATCGTCACCTAGCCGCATTCTCAATTTTATTTTCCATTCTTCTGTATATTATTCTTGTAAGCAGCTTCGATGCATGAGCTGTTAAGCTGATTGTGCGATAATTCTCGCACTTGTCAGCTCTTGCCGTCTTCGGAATTGTGTGGATGATGCTTTTCCGAAAGTCAGATGGTATGTCGCCAGACTCATATATTCTACACACGAACGTGAATAGTCCTTTTGTTGCCACTTCCCCTAATGATTTTAGAAATTATGATGGAATGTTATCTATCCCTTCTGCCTTATTTCACCGTAAGTCCTCCAAAGCTCTTTTAAATTCCGATTCTAATACTGGATCCCCTATCTCTTCTAAATCGACTCCTGCTTCTTCTTCTATCACATCAGACAAATCTTCACCCTCATAGAGGCTTTCAATGTATTCTTTCCACCTATCTGCTCTCTCCTCTGCATTTAACAATGGAATTCCCGTTGCACTCTTAATGTTACCACCGTTGCTTTTAATGTCACCATAGGTTGTTTTGACTTTCCTGTATGCTGAGTCTGTCCTTCCGACAATCATATCTTTTTCGATGTCTTCACATTTTTCCTGCAGCCATTTCGTCTTAGCTTCCCTGCACTTCCTATTTATTTCATTCCTCAGCGACTTGTATTTCTGAATTCATGATTTTCCCGGAACATGTTTGTAATTCCTCCTTTCATCAATCAACTGAAGTATTTCTTCTGTTACCCATGGTTTCTTCGCAGCTATCCTCTTTGTACCTACGTTTTCCTTCCCAACTTCTGTGATGGCCCTTTTTAGAGATGTCCATTCCTCTTCAATTGTACTCCCTACTGCGCTATTCCCTATTGCTGTATCTATAGCGTTAGAGAACTTCGAACGTATCTCGTCATTCCTTAGTACCTCCGTATCCCTCTTCTTTGCGTATTGATTCTTCCTGACTAATGCCTTGAACTTCAGCCTACTCTTCATCACTACTATATTGTGATAAGAGTCTATATCTGCTCCTGGGTACGCCTTACAATCCAGTATCTGATTTCGGAATCTCCGTCTGACCATGATGTAATCTAATTGAAATCTTCCCGTATCTCCCGGCCATTTCCAAGTATACCTCCTCCTCTTGTGATTCTTGAACAGGGTATTCGCTATTACTAGCTGAAACTTGTTACAGAACTCAATTAGTCTTTCTCCTCTTTCACTCCTCGTCCCAAGCCCATATTCTCCTGTAACCTTTTCTTCTACTCCTTCCCCTACAACTGCATTCCTGTCGCCCATGACTATTAGCTTTTCGTCCCCCTTTACATACTGCATTACCCTTTCGATATCCTCATACACTTTCTCTATCTGTTCATCTTCAGCTTGCGACGTCGGCATGTATACCTGAACTATCGTTGTCGGTGTTAGTCTGCTGTCGATTCTGATTAGAACAACCCGGTCACTGAACTGTTCACAGTAACACACCCTCTGCCCTACCTTCCTATTCATAACTAATCCTACACCTGTTATACCATTTTCTGCTGCTGTTGATATTACCCGATACTCATCTGACCAGAAATCCTTGTCTTCCTTCCACTTCACTTCACTGACCCCTACTATATCTAGAATGAGCCTTTGCATTTCCCTTTTCAGATTTCCTAGTTTCCCTACCACGTTCAAGGTTCTGATATTCCACGCCCCGACCCCTAGAACGTTATCCTTTCGTTGATTATTCAATCTTTTTCTCATGGTAACCTCCCCCTTGGCAGTCCCCTCCCGGAGATCCGAATGGGGGACTATTCCGGAATCTTTTGCCAATGGAGAGATCATCATGACACTTCTTCAATTACAGGCCACATGTCCTGTGGATACACGTTACGTGTCTTTAATGCAGTGGTTTCCATTCACTTCTGCATCCTCATGTCGTTGATCATTGCTGATTGTTCCGCCTTTAGGGGCAATTTCCCACCCCTAGGACAAGAGAGTGCCCTGAACCTCTATCCCCTCCTCCGCCCTCTTTGACAAGGCCGTTGGCAGAATGAGGCTGACTTCTTATGCCGGAAGTCTTCGCCACCAATGCTGATTATTTATCAAAATTTAGGCAGTGACGGGGATCGAACTCGGGACCGAAGACGTTTTGATTATGAATGAAAGACGCTACCCCTAGCCCACGGGTCACAAGGGTAGAAACTGATTAAGAGGTGCAAATTTCGTTTCACACTAAGCAAACGTTCAGCATACATAACAGCTTGAAAGTTTCTTCTGGTTTGCTGCCGGATCCTAAAATCAACTTGACTCAATATTTCGGCGATCCAACTAATGCCATCTTCAGGAAAATGCTGCTTCTGCTGATAAGTCCCACTGAGAACTGACGCTAGGTTGCAAATCGACGTCGTATATAGGCCACCGTTCAGTACACGTCGCATGCGCCGCCCATCACGGTTTCTGTCTTCCAAGACAGGAAGGCGGCGCCACCCTTAGTGAAACACTGCTGGCAACGATATATCGCACTCACGGCCTTACCGAAGAACGTTCAGTTTTGATGCGAGATAATACAGGATTCCACGTCTTGCTAAGAGGAAACCCATTGTCTCTGTTGATTAAATTTTCAGCCAACCTAATTTCAGTCGCCTGTTTATAGACACTGTTCCAAAAACCTGACTGTTGGCAGCTATCATAGTTTCATCAATTTTCATACTCTGTCCCTCATTTAAGCAGTGTTCTGCTACTGCCGATTTTTCCGGCTATTGTAGCCTCGTATGACGGCGATGTTTCACACACATGTCATGCACTGTGCGAATCGAACGGCCAATGTAAGCTTTCCCTCATTGACACGGAATTTTGTACACACCGGGTTTCCTAATCCCCAAATCGTCTTTCACAGAGCCGAGCAGAGCCCTAATCTTAGAAGGTGGATGGAACACACTCTTAATGTTAAAATTCCTTAACATTTGTCCAATGTTAAACGATAAGCCTCCAGCATAAGGAAGAAAGGCCACAGATCTATGTTCCTCTCCATACACCTCCGGAGATGGTCCAAACTCCATAGAGCGACGAATCTGCTTCTCGGTGTATCCATTTTCGTTAAAAACATCCATCAAATGCTCAAGTTCTTGGGTTAAGCTGTCCACGTCGGAAATGGCATATACTCTCCGTACCAAAGTACTAAGGACGCCACTGCGTTGGTGTGGTGGATGACAACTCCTAGCATGCAGATACCAATCTGTGTCTGTCGGCTTTCGGTGAACACTGTGTCCTAAAGTACCGTCTGGTTTTTTATAAACCATAACGTCTAAAAATGGAAGCATCCCATCATATTCAACCTCCATAGTAAATTTGATACGGGGATGAAGACAGTTGAAAAATGTTTCAAATGGATCTGAGCACTATGGAACTTAACATCTGAGGTCAGCAGTCCCCTAGAACTTGGAACTACTTAAACCTATCTAACCTAAGAACGTTACACACATCCATGCCCGAGGTAGGATTCGAACCTGTGACCGTAGCAGTCGCGCGCTTCCGGACTGAAGTGCCTAGAACCGCTCGGCCACCGCGGCCTGCGACAGTTGAAGTGGTCCAAAAATCTGTTAAGAGCATCACGTCCATGCTGCCAGACGAAGAGGCTTACAAGACTTATTACGCCTGGAAAGCCTACGTAATCACATACATAACAGCTATTGCCGCTTAATAATTCTAAAATAGAGTGAATCCCAGAAATTTTTAACACCTTGAAAGAAGCTCACAGGGCTTGGACAAAAAATTAGTCTGATTTTGAATTTTACACATTTAAGAAAAGGAAAAGCTGTCAAAGGCAACATATGGCATCAAGACGACCAACTGCCGTTCTAGAGTCTTTTTCATACTAAGCAAGCTTTCAGCGTATAATCTATTGCTACAGCCGCTTAATAAACTAAATACACAGTGAATCCCAAAAATTCCTTTACCATTTAAAATAATGCCCACAGGGCCCTAAAATAAAACTTGAACCAGAAATATGAGAAATTCGTTGAATTTTGTATTTTATACTTTTGGAAAAGGAAAAAAAAATACTATCAGTGTTAACATGCGGCGAAATTATTCTGATAAAGACGGCCAGCTGGCGTTCTAGAATCTTAGACCACAATTCAAATCTGCAAACTGGATCCCGATTAATACAAAACGAAGGACATGATGAGTAATCAAGACAATTACATATAAATTAACCCCCTTGACACACTGCCTCTACATCTAAAAGCCCCCTTAATTAAAAACTTGACCAGTGCCACATAACAAAACTTTTAAAAAATTAACAAATTAAAAACGGCCAATCACGGCTCTTCAAAAATTTAAACCTGGACAGCGCCAGATGATAAAATTTAAGGTAGCTTAACAATCTGGGCAATGGCCATTCACAACCCTGCAAAACTCTTAAATTGGCTTTAATGAAAAGACGGGAAGGGACGATCTCTTTTTTGAAAAATGAGAATAAAACAAAATATTATAATTGTTGACGCAAGTTTTTTACGGGTAAAAATGTTGCATAACTTAATTCCTTGCTGCAAGAGGTGATGCAAAAGACGGCAGGTTCGGCGAAGACTAAGTCGGTAGCCAATGCAAACACACAGCAGGTTTTCAAAAGAGAACTATCGGCCCAACGGGTATGTTGTCTTCTGCAATGTGTCACAACAACCATAAGACTGGAATAAACTAAGGGAGCGTCGAAGCTGCGGAACCGCTAGCCCATTTCACAATTTGTCGTAATCAGGCGATCAGTCACAAAAGGGTTCCCTTAGCAGGTGCGATCTTCACTGAAGTCAACATTCTCCTCACACGAAATCACCATTCATTTACATAATTTTGAATACATTTACTCTGTCAGATTAACTGCTGTGAATACGGTTAGTAGAATAACATCTCAGTCATTGCAGCCTCTTAATTCTGCTGAGTATGAGGAGCCAAGGCACCGGGAGGAAAACAAACCCAGATACCACCGTTATCGCCTTCTGACTTAGCCCGTCTAACGCACTTAACCATCTCCGAGCTCACTGGGCCAACGTAGGGTACAGAGATCTCATAATCCGAAGGCCAAAGCAGCTAATGAATCAGACTCTGCAAAACGTTAAACTCTCCTTACATTAAGTTCATGCAAACTGAATCTCCATTAGCATAAGCATAAAAATGAAATAAATTTTTGCGCTAAAGGAACACACAGCGCCAAGATTGCTACAACAACACGCACACGCGAAGAACGTCGCAGAACCGCCGTGTCAACAGGGCTCGTACCAAATACTAACGGCCAAACTAACGGCCATTGTGGCCAAGCCCGAGCTCCACACAGCGAATAACTCTGGGACGGTGGAGGTGGAGAATGAGAGGGGGGAGGAGACTGACAGAGAGAGGCGGGGGAAGGAGGAGATGGACAGAGGTAGCGGGAAGTAAGAGATGGAATATTACATTCTAATAAACATATACGTAGGCAACGTCGGATGCTGAGAGAGTATACCAGACAAGCCAATTATAATAGGTTAGTGCATAAGATCGTAGAATTTTTTGTTTTGCATGCTGGTATTAGGATTGCTTTGGGTATAGTTATCGGTTGTCATTTTTACTTGTAGTTTACTGTTGCTAGATGAGTTTATATATTGTCATATTTTCATTGGGAGACAGTGTGTGGGGCTGTGGACGCTAAAGTGATGGAGGATCAGGTGGAGAAATAGGAACGTTGTTGAAATATTCTCCTGTCTAAGTTCAATAGATGGATGACAGCTGCGGAGGTAGCCAGTAACATTTCCAATGTGTATGAGGAAAATGCCATTGGGCAGAAAAACGAGTTTCTCGTTTAGTGACTCCCTACTTACAGGAATATCTTCGGGGTTCAATTGATAATCGTTTGAACCCACGATGATCCCTGCCAGTGTACTCGAGAACTCGGAAATATGATGAACTGTAATCATTCCACCATCTTGCGTCATTTGCACGCAATGGGGAAGGTTTAAAAGTCGGCTGTATGGGTGCCACACGCTCTAAGCGAAATCCATAAAAATCAGCAGGTGGCATCCATATGTGCATCTCTGCTTGTTCGTCACCAACTGGCTCGTGAATAACACCGACCATTCTTATTCTGTATCGTTACTGGTGACGAGCAATGGTAGCGTAATGCTAATATCAGAAAAAGAAAAAATCATTGAGTCCAAACACACACCAACTCTCCATACAAAGACCCATGTGCTTCAATAAAAGAACTGCTATGCAACTGGTGGAACAACGACGGGACGAATTGCTTCCCCAAGGAGTTAACCATTGCTGGCGACATTTATCATCGACAACTAGACCTTTTGCAGACGGAGTCCAATAATAATGACCAGGAAGACTGCATGTAGTATTGCTACTCCACGGTAACGCCCGCCCGCATTCTGCTAGACTGACAAGAAACGCTACACCAAGACTTGCGTTGGGAAGTCACCCTGAACCCACCTTATTCATCTTATCTTACGCTCTCAGATTTCCACCTTTCCCACTCTCTGTCGAACATCCTTCCAGATGAAAATGCACTCCAAACATGGCTCGGTTAGTTCTTGCCATCAAACCCAAGTGACTTCTACAGTTGTGGAATCATAAAGCTACCCCAGCGATGGCAGATTGTCGTAAACAGTGAAGGGGAGTATAGTATTGATGACTAAACTCTCTGTTATTTGTATTTGTTGTGTAAATTACGAAAAAATGCTACAAAACTTACTCACCAACCCAACACTAGGTTTAGATGCATTCACTTATTCTCGAAGTGTTTTTTTAGACTTTTCAATCTAGTAGGGAATAACTGCTTTTGCTTGTGATATATTTTTACTGTTGGGTGTAGGTCACATGGTTGAAAAACTTAGTAGCACCTAAAAAGTAAATAGAACACGAAACCAGCTGAGGAACAAACAAGAGAATTTAACGCGATACAAACATTCGGCAAATAGCAATAGCTCTAACTTCAGCAGCAGTTATTGTACACACCATTATTTAGCGTTTCTATAGAGAGAGTCCAGTCAGAGTTGTCCCGAGGCCAACTCGACGACAGAGGTGGTGGCTGGTGCCTGCCGTAGTCTGGAATGCGGCCGCTAGATGGAGGAGGCGGACATGGCCGCACATCCATTGTGCAGCGGCGCAAGCTCTGACCGGCGCTGCGTGATGCATGTCCGGCAGGGGCCGCGCCGCCATTCAGCGCAGGTCGAGCGTCACAGAGGAGGCAGGCGCAGCGCCGCTACCCGCGCCACGGTTCCTGCCTCACTCACTCCACTCTACTTACCAGGCGCCCTTCCGAATACGCAAAGACGGAATTCATGGACTGTAGGCGACCAGATTGTGTGAATCACACGCTGAACTGTTTGAAGCGTGGCGCCTTATATCACTGCTGTCTCGAGCCTGTGTATCTGGAGAATGACTCATGCGTGCACAGTGACAGATGGTTCAATCAAGTACGTAGTTCTAATTTTCATCACACCAGAGTGCAGTAGCGGACAGAGACATTCAAGAAACAGGCCAAGAGATGGTTTTTCTGTATTTATGTTTGTAGAGTTTTCTAAATGGTTCAAATGCCTCTGAGCACTATGGGACTTAACATCTGAGGTCATCAGTCCCCTATACTTAGAACTACTTAAACCTAACTAACTTAAGGACATCACACACATCCATTCCCGAGGCAGGATTTTAACCTGCGACAGTAGTAGCAGTGCAGTTCCGGACTGAAGCCCCTAGAACCGCTCGGCCACGAAGACCGGCTGTAGAGTTTTCTATATGCTTTTAGTAGTGTGAATGATGCGTGAATATGGTCTAAAGAAAATATGTAGATAATTGTTCGACTAATGAACGCTGTAGTGTGAGAAAGTGTTAAGACAATGTGAATGCAGACGACGGGGAAATTTGTATCATAATACGTGAAGTAAGTTTATGATAAAAGCAAAGCTAATTCGAGTGTAAATGAAAATAGTTCATAACGTAAAGTATAAATAAAATATCAGAATGTTAGTTTATTAAAAATATTGGTTTTGGGGACCGATGATGGAAGCTTTTTCACCTCAGAAGTTTTAAAAGTGGGGGCTGAACTTATTTCCGGTTTACAAGACCGGCGTTTTCTTTAAACTATTAAAACTAATGTTTATATTCTCTGTCTTTACTTCTTTATTGGTTTATTTTGCTGGTATTTATGTTTTTTCTTCTAAACGTAAGCATTTATTAATTTATTAATGGAAGTACAATTCGAAATTGGGTTATTTGTTGATTGGTTAGGAAAGGCGCAGACTAACGCGGAAGAATAACTTTTTTCTATTGGCCTTAAAGAAAAGCGACTAATCGGAACGGAGTATTCTCCGTGGGTATTTTCTCTTGGAGATAGAGAATGCTTACAGCAGTCTAGGTAGTCGGAGCCCGGCCTTTCAATACTACGGTCGTGTGTAGTATGAGCTCCAAAGTAAGCTATATTTTGCCGGTGTTAGTTGTGCTACATGCCTCAAAAGTACTTTAATATGAAGGCATAATTATTCCGGTGTGTCTTTTAGAAAGTACGGATTATTAAGTAATTTTGTGTATGAGAAAAGAAATTTTTGTGTATAAGAAAAGAAATTAATTCCCCGCGGCGTATTGAGCAGATCACTGACCATAAACTTGAATGCGTTAGACACCGATAAACTTAATAGCAAGCATTTTCATTTAAGAACAATCCGTGATTAGTAGCTGTTCAGATTTCGGGATATACGTTACCATAAACTTGTTAACGTGAATGAAAGGATTTGTGTAGGGCTGTGTTAGGATTAGCACGGGCTTTGCAGTGAACGTGTAATTTTCATCTTCAGAATATACAGAAGTATTGCCAGTATTTCCACTATTCATTTCCCCGATTTTTAGAATAGTTACATTGTATGCAGCCTGGTGCGAGACGCAGTACAGTAGGTTTCTGCATGGCTTTCCTACCGGCGATCTGCTGAAGCGAGTTCACAGGTAGGTGCTGGTAGAAAGGATGGAAGGAACCGCGCCGCCGCATGTTAACACCCCAGTACCACACTATTCAACTCCAGGAACAATGACATGCAACTTTAAAGCGGTATTTTAAATCTGCTAATATTGTCAAATATGATTGGACTATTATCACGAAAGAAAGTGAAAGCTACTACAAAATTAACGCGTTTGTGTTAAAGTTGAAACTAGTCGCATGGTGTGAATGAAGGAAAAATCTGGGGAAATGAATATATCAGATGAAAATTGGTAAGATGGAATGAAGCTCAATGAACTCATGACGTATGGTAATATACATAACGTTTTGAAAAGCTCAAAACTTTAATCTCGTAAGAAATCTAAAGGATGTTACATCTGCTCTTAACTGCAGTAAGAGTTACCATATTTCAACGAGCTTATCCCTAGAACAACTCTGAACTGTAGCGTGAAATTAATCTACATCTGTACTAATAATAGAACTGCAGAACCGTCGTATCTGTATAGTTGTCTGTTTCATCACTCTAGTCTTTTAAACTACAGGACAGATTTTCATTTGGTTTTCACAGACAACTTGACCGTAGATGGGGGCAACGTATAAGCTTTATTTCATCAAAATCTGAACAGGAAGAAACAATTTTTGTAAGTGCGAGTGCGGGTCGCTCATTGAGGATTCCGTACAAACTTAATTATTAAAATAGATACTACATCAATCATGGGAATAGGAAACCTCGACAGTTTTTGTCTTTTGTCAATATGCGCGAGATATAAAAAAAGAGTATTAAAAGAAGGACATGCATATTGTCGGAAAACAAATGACAGTTTTTTTCCTGTGGTATTATTACACAAATCAACAACTTTTAGATTTTTGCCTTTGGTTGTACTGTGAAACCTTGCTTTTTGCCAAATATTATTCTAGGTGAACTGGAAGTACCCAATAGTTTTACAAAATAAATAAAATACAATAAAATATTATTAATTATGTATTATAGTGTTTTGTTGTAATTAATATTTGCTTATCTGGAACGTGGACGTTTTATTATTTGGTATCAGACGCTTGACAATGGCTTTTTCGTAAGTGCAATGTTATTCGTAGTTGACCGTGAAATAAGACTCAAATAATCGGACTTCGTATTTAAATCATTTCCAAAGACTGCTGCGATAGGTGCGGACTCAAAATCTAAATCTCAATATTAGAATAATTTGCCAGCCATGTCAATACGTCGTACAGAGGTGACTGTCTACTAAACATAAAAAAGTTTACACAGTTAGTTAAATCAGATATATTCAACGAATAAGCCTACAGTTAAATAATTGAACTTACTTTCATAAATATAAATTCTTTACAGAATCGAGTGCCTATTAAGATTGCAACTCGCAGTATTCTTATATAACATCAGAAATGGTGGTGTGCCAATTAATAAAATATACGTGCTTCCAGCCTCAGCTATTCTACAAGACCTCCTCCTTCTTAATGAAACATAAGAGTATCACAATTGCATTTTGTTTTATCAGCGGCATAGCGCTGCAGTTCTGTGCCATAGGCTTCATTTATTTGTCAGAGATTAAGATTTCGCGTTTCCGAGGAAACTCACGCACGGCAAGCAAATGTGCCTTTATATTGCCCCCTGAATTGCGAGGCGAAAGAACACACCTGCAGGCGAGCAATTCAGCTAAAGGCACAAGAAAATCTAAGTTATCTACAACTATTTACATGACATACATTATACAGTATATTATATACAAAATTTGAATGACACGCCTGTGCCGTAAAAGTTCTTATGTTGGCAAAATAGAGTGCGCGCATGCGCAGAAGCGTCTATGTGACTCCGGCACTGCCGTTATATCGTAAATTTAGATCACGCGGCACAGTATTGCAGTTCATATTGTTCGTGTGCGCGCGCGTTTCTTAGTCGTTGCATAAAGAAAATATTCCACCAAGGTTACATATGAAGAGCACATTCTATGACAGGTAACTTAATTTTAAAATTACAATATTTGTTATAATACAATACAACTTTAGATTGTTGAATGTTCTTAGTTACATAGTATTGCATTGAAATGCTTCAAAGGAAAATGTCTTTTTGTTTCAGGTGCGTTGACCTATACACATCGTGTCGTTATTACAGTTTATATTCATCTGCTGCACAGTAATGTTTCACAGGTTAGTGTCGTCGTGGTAAAGTTTTTTGATGACAGTAACATCGCTGTATAACAACGTAATTGATACATAAGCATGTCCATTTCCTATTTCCATTATAGTCGTTGTGATGCAGTTCGTTGTGACAAAAAGCATTGTTTATTGCAGATCGGACGTGACCCGTCGAGTAATTGGTCCATATGCAGTTTGTTTTCGATATTCCGTGGAAGCTTGGTTGCAGAACTTCGGACGGCACATAGCTGGCGTCGATCCTTGGACAGACCAGGTACGTGTGTCCGTCTCATTTCGAGAACATTCCATTCCCTGAAGTTCCAACCACAATTCTTCCACTCGTCGTGTTGTTGTCTGGACAGGCACGTTGTGACCATTTAATCCAGTTAACAACTTGAAGTTAGGTACTGTAGTGATGTCACTAGACGATGCACCAATTATGCACTTCACATTTTCAGTTTTTCTTTTAAAATATAGCTCACCTAAATGTTCGTAGTTACTTATCAAAGAAATCGTTCATCGCGTTTACAAAGGTACGATGCATGATGAATGTCATTAACAGTTTCTTTCACATAGGTTTCTGCGTAGTTGCAGACAGTAATGTACGTTAATGTCCGTGAACAGTGGTTCACTATGCAATTTTTTTTAAAGTTTTTCACATATTGGCACTCGTTATCGTTCAAATTTTCACATAGTAACAGTTACATTATACATCATTTAAAAAAAAACATAAGTAATCATACATATACACGTCACATATTTTCTTAGCATAAACATAATACAGTTACACATAAACATGTTTACATCATCATTACATAGCTATAAATTATTACATTATGTCCCATTTGATTGCATGAATTGCAGATATTTTCTTTCTCTTTAACGGTTTTGCTGGGATTTTATCGATGTTTTTTGTGATGTCATCTGAAATTAAGATAGGTTAGACACAACATTCATTACATCAGTAGGCAAGACCAGGCGTTTTCACTACTCAATAAATATTCAAAATAATAAGAGACGGAAAACTGTTAGATTCCTCGCGTTTTGTGCGTGTTTGTGTAGTGTCTGTGTGGCCTTGGTTACTGGTAGATGCTTTTCTTGCTGAAAGATGTGCGTCTAATCTATTTCTCGAAGTAAAAGGTCCCTTCACAGATGACGCCTGTCGGTTCGTCAGGTGTCATACCAAGTCATTGGTACATACAGTCACAAATGTTCCGTGAAAAATTAATATATCATTCACTGCTACGTAATGATAAATTTTTACCTTAATATTCAGTCTTCTTGGTAGTGCCGCGGCGTTGAAAGAAAATTTCTTCTGTCTTCAACTGCGTCACTGGTAAAGCTGAAATGAAAATTTCTATACTACTTATTATCTATGTTGTAGCAAATAGAGTTTTGCGAGTTGCTTAGCATTGTTTTCATGGATATAACTTTGACATAATTTAGCATGAAATGCTCTAAGATCTCGGTGTGCGTATAGCCCAATAATTTTGTTAGTTCTAGGATGTCGTAACAGATACGCACCAGGATGCGGTATGTTAACAATAATATAAGGTCCTTCATATAGCAGACGCCACTTAGCATTGCGTCGTTTGAGTGCTACAGATTTATGATGAGTACGAAGTAGTACAAGCATTCCTACCTTGAATTTTTGTTTTCTTTTTATTATGTTTGTGTGATGTTTGTTTCGTATCTGTGCGTAATGTGTCAGTGTAGTCAATACTTCTTTTATTTTCTGTTCAGGTGTGATTTCCTTGTCTGACAACTTAGGTAATGGTTCTATCCATTGATCGTTCTGTTTGCAATTGAACATGATCTCGTTAGGTGTGTAATTTGTATTGTCAATATTTAAGTTATTGTGTACGTCTTCGAAAAGAGGTAGGACACCCAATTAGTATGTTTTGATGAAATATACGTCCTCATGAATCTGTTTAGTTCTCGGAAAAGTCTCTCAGTCGCGTTACATTGTGGACTAAACCTTGAAATAAATATACTTTTAATGTTATTGTCCCTCAAGAAAGTTCTCCATTTGGACCCAGAGTAGTATGCTGCATTATCTGACAGAATTGCTTTAGGTTTTCCCACGTGCGTCAGGTAATCACTTGAGAATCTTCGTATTATACCATTTGCAGTGGCGGATTTTAAAGCATAAAGTTTTACATGTTTAGAAAATATATCGTAAAAAGCTAAGATATATTTGACGCCTCCAGAGCTTGCTGGATGCGGTCCACTGATGTCAGTACACAGAATTTCCAGGGGTTTACTCGGTAAAATAGAATGTAAATCTGTTTTTGTGGATAAATTCTGAGGTTTTGATTTTTGACATATGACACATGTTTTCAGTTCCCTGTAAATTTTTCTTCTCATATTGCTAAAATAACAGTATGTGCTGAGCTTTGCCAAACACTTTTTCGTCCCATAATGACCCCAAACTAAGTGTGTGTGCCCAATCAAATTACGTTCAGACTCCTTGGGAATGCATACACACTAGTTAGTAGCATTTGGATGTCGGCGATAAAATAATACATCATTGTGTAACTTGTAGTACTTAGTCAAAGGATGATTGTGTTTTTCTACCAGTAATGTTATTATCTTATACCAGTGAGGATCAGATTTTTGTAATTTAGCCATGTTTCTGCACATATCAATATAATATTGGTGATACTGCTTGTCTTGCATTAAGAGAATCCTGTAGTCATTTATATTTTCTGAGTCACTGTTAGTTTCATTCATACCTTGTGGACGTCTAGACAAAGCGTCGGCAATGGTGTTGTCCTTACCTTTTATGTACTTAATTTCAAAAGAGTAGTTCTGAAGAGTAATTGCCCATCGTGATAATCTAGGATGTACAAGTTTACAAGTTAACAAAAATGTCAGGGCCTGGTGTTCGGTATAAATTACTGTATGTTTTCCAAATAAATAATAATTGAATTTCTTGAATGCCCAGACTATGGTAAGTGTTTCTAACTCAGTAGTGGAGTATGTACGCTCACATTCACTTAGAGTACGACTTGCAAACCCAATAATTTTTATCTGTTCCTTTTCTTTATTCTTTACAACTTGAAATAAGCAACAGCCGAAGCCAGAACATGAAGCGTCACAAGTCATACAAAATTCTAAATTGAAATCTGGATGGCTCAATATGTTTGCATTCACTAAAGCATGTTTAATTGTATTACAGTCATTCTGGCACTGTTCCAACCAGATCCAAACTTAATTCTTTCTGAGTAGATTTAACAGATGTTTACTGTTCAAAAGTGGTTGTGGTAGAAAACGTCTGAAAAATGAACGTAGCCCAAGGAATGATTTTAACTGCTTTTCTGTTCGAGGGCTAGGAAAGTTTCTGATAGCATCTAATTTACTGGGATCAGGACGTATGCCCTGTGAATTAATGATATGTCCTAAATATTTTGTCTCACTGCAACCAAATTTTGATTTTCTAAGATTGGCTGTGACTCCAGCTTGTGCAAATTTTTCTAAAATTCTTTGAAGTGTGTCAACGTGTTCATTCCAAGACTGTGTAGCTTTCAGTATATCATCTACATAGTGTGTGACTGTCTCAACTAAATCATCGCCAAGCACAGTATCCAGGGCTGTAATGAATACCCCAGAACTGACATTCAATCCGAAGGGTAGAACACAAAAGTGATAGGTTCGCCCCCCGAACATAAATGCAGTATATTTCCGAGAATCAGGAGTGATACCTACTTGCCAAAATTAATTAACCAGATCTGTTGTGGAAAAATATTTTTCATCTAGAAATTTCTGTAATTGCTCTTCTAAATTTTCGGGTTTTATGTGAACCGGTAAAATTATTTCATTAATTGCTCATGCATCTAACACTAGCCTGATGCTACCATTTGGTTTTTTTACAACAAGTAGAGGACTACAGTAAGGTGAGGTGGATGGTTCAGTGACCTTCCAGTCTAACATTTGTTTTAGTGCTTGCCACACAGCAGGTCGTTGAGATAACGGTACGTTGTATGTCTTGTGGTAGAAGATCTTGTGAAGCTTAACTACAATCTTGTACACATACGTGTTGATAACACCTAATCGTTTGGTAAAAACTTGTAAATGTTTGGATAACACTTCCTGTAGTTTTATACGTTCATGTACACTGAGAGCTGTAGCTTCTTTATCTTATGATCAAGCAATGTTTTCAAGTCCATTAGCTCTGTGTCAGATGAGTGTGTGTGCGTGTCTTGAATGTCATTGTCAAGTACTAACTGAACCTTGTACCCTGTACAGTGTTTGCAAGCTTTAGAGTTCTCCTGTCCAAATCAATAATAATTACACTGCCTTTATCATTTAAAATAATTTACCTTTGGAGACGTCTATAATGCAGTCCTTCTCGCTCATAATATCTAATCCTAATATGCAATTTGTCACAAGGTTTTGTACAACCAGGAATGGCCATTGTACGGTGTCATTACCTATTTTAATGTTTACAAAAACTTGCTTCTTAACCCTACATGACTTATTACCTAGATCAGTAGTTATTTTACAGTTTTGGGCGGGAAACTCAGGCACAGGCTCCAATTCACACATATTTTTATAGAAATTAAAAGACAAAACGCTCACAGCTGCACCTGTATCTAAGATGATAGTAGTTGGAATCCCACCTACTACACCAGTAGTAGATGCCAAAACAATTTCATTTGTGTTTGAACGACATTGTGTACTGTCTTGCAAAATTTCATCTGATATATTCCCATTCCGGTTGTATCTTATAAATAAAACAGGTAGTTTTTGTTTAGAATTATTAGGCATATCAATATTTTGTTGTTCAATGGTGGTGTCAAATAACTGATTAAAATTGAAGTCGCCCCCAAGAATTCTTCAACCATGACCCGGGGCATAGAAGTGACTGTTTCTAGTTTGTTGGATTAGCATTTGTATTAGGTACTGACACAGATTGAGGTTGTGTATCAAGTGTCACTTCTATTATATTCACATTCGGATATCGCCTGTTGTGATCTCCAAACTTTTGCAGTTGTTGTTGCTGTTGCGCATTATGACTTACCTGTCGGTCGTAAGGTATGCTCCAATTTTGTCCTGTTGGCTGCTGTGGTAAAGCAGTGTTTGAATGAAAGTATTCATCGCTACGAGTCCAGCCTTGATGCTGTCTTGGCTCGTAGTTATTATTATTTCTATTTCTGTTTGTGTTTTTGTTGCTACGTTTGTATCCGTTGTTACCGTTGTTGTTGTTGTTGTTGTTACCGCGGTGCCTTTTGTATGGATTGCCGCATGAAGTGTTATTACTGTTGTAACTGTTGTTTGTATTGGAATACGCGTGTTGATTTTGATTTCCGTATTGAGACGGAATGTGAGTTTGCTGTCTTTGCTGTACCGCGTATCCATCTGTGGGCGCGCCAGAATTGAGTTGGCAAGCCTGCATGATTTGCATACCACTAGTATAACCATTGTGGCGGCTGTTTTGCCGCGCGAAGCGCTGATCTTCTAGTAACATGTCAACCGAATCTAAAGCTGTTAAAAAATAATCTGGATCGTCATCCGGAATGTGTAAGAGTTTTTCTTTAATGGTGAAAGGCAATTTGGCCTTCAACGCACGGAGTATATCACGTGTTGCGATTGGTTCGTCCAAAAAATGTCCCATGTTCAAGTTCTTTTCAAAATATCTGCGTAAGTTACCATTTTTACTGTTAAAAGTTTCAGGTTCTAAAATTTGTCTTCTGAGTCGCTCCTGGACGGATTGCGACCATAATTTGTTCAGAAAGGCACGCTCAAACTCACTGTACGTAGTACATACGTCAGCTTGACTGTATGCCCAGACAGCTGCATCGCCTTGGATGTAACCGACAATATATGAAATCTTTTTCCGGTCACTCCAAGTCCGTGGAAATGCGTTACTAAAAGTTTTAAGAAAAATCACCGGATGAATGGTTCGTTTTTCTGGGATAAAAGTCTGAAATTGCCTGTGTTTTATTAAGCTTTCTTCTTCCTTTGCATTATGATATGGATTTGTTCCACTGTAATTACTGTAATGTTCAGATGGCGAGTAATTACGATAATGTTGCTATGGTTTACCATGATAATAGCTTGTGTTTGTGTTTGCACGTCGTGGTATGTGTTGTTGCCGTGCTGTGTTTTGTTCTTGTGCGTTTGTCGTGTGCGGTATGTGTGCGTCATACTCGAATGTATACTGGTTTCTGAACTGTACATTTTGACTGATATTTTCATTACATTCAGACTGTGGTTGATCGGTGAATTGTGTCATTGGTGCAGTGACAGACTGTACTGCGTCACTAATCAGCTGTTTGTTATTAGTGATGTATTCCGCTACGGAGTCGTGCACAATTGTTGGTACGTTTTCACGTATGCATCTATCAGAATGTTTATCTTTGTTCTCTACCCAATCATGAAATTCTTTATTAAAATTTTGAAAATGAGCTGTTGCATCAGATTGTAATATGTCAGTCAGGTGTTGTTCAACATTGTCAAATTTATTCTGCACGTCAGTAATTCGTTTTTCAAGGTTGTCGTGTACTGAAGGATATGTTTGAATTTGTTCAGTAAGAGCTTCACACGTGACATTAAGGTTTTTTACTTGTGTCTGTATAAGTGATACGTCATTTGTAGTCTTTTCTTGTATCGTATTAAGCTTGGAAAATTTCGTACTGAGTTCAGTCATCTGTTTGGTCAGTGTGGCGTCTATAAGTTCCACACGTTTACATAAAGTGTCATTACCTGTCTTGATTGCTATGAGATCAGATTTAATTTCGTCATTTTGTGACTTTAACTGTTCATTTTGTTTCTTTAACTGTTCATTTTGTGTCTTTAAGGTTGCCATATTTTCTGCGTTTTGTTTCATTAGCATTTGTAACATGTTGGCAATGTTTGCTGTTTGCAAGGTATCTGCCCCCGCCGCGTCATTAGACGTGACGTCATGTATTAACATGGGTTCCGACTGAGACTGAAATTTTTGTGGTGGACGGCCTATTGTCAAAATTTCCGTTAACACTTGCGTCAATATTTGATGAATCGTCACTACCGGTTGCTGTCGTAAAGTCATTTTCAAACATTTGTCTCTCGTCCGAGTCGGATTGCGTCTGAATAGTATGTCTTTGCTGTTCCATCTTTGCGTATTGTTTTCTAGTTATGACCATGCCACACGTAAGATATGCTTCGAGAAAATAGTTTGACACTGGTTTTAAAATAAAATGCAGTTGAACATGAATCGCTCGTAGCAACAATGGCAGTTTGTTAATTTAAAAATGTAAACTGAATATGGGATTATTGTCAATGGCTGCTGGCCATGTTACAACGTATCGTACAGAAATCGGCCATATTGTACACTCGTGTATAGGTATTGTTGCAGAAGTTATTGTTTAAGGAAAAGCACTGAGAATGAAATTTATCACTGAAAACTGCTACGCGCGAAAGAAATACTACAGAATCTACTGAAGAGCTAATACACTGAATTATGCGTCTGGTCAAGCCTGCCAATGCACAGATGCTGCGTCTTACCTCATTTTGCTGGAAGCTTCATTGCGTCTTCCCGCAAAATTTTAGAATTGGAAAATATCTTCAGATTTTTGTTACTTCTCATATATTCAAGTCCAGGTCCAGAAAGTTGATTTTTCACATGAAACAAAGAGAACAATGTAACAAATGACAAAATATAAAGTCCGACACGCAGTCGCCAATATAAAATAAATAAATAAATAAAATACAATAAAATATTAATTATTAATTATGTATTATAGTGTTTTGTTGTAATTAATATTTGCTTATCTGGAACGTGGACGTTTTATTATTTGGTATCAGACGCTTGACAATGGCTTTTTCGTAAGTGCAATGTTATTCGTAGTTGACCGTGAAATAAGACTCAAATAATCGGACTTCGTATTTAAATCATTTCCAAAGACTGCTGCGGTAGGTGCGGACTCAAAATCTACATCTCAATATTAGAATAATTTGCCAGCCATGTCAATACGTCGTACAGAGGTGACTGTCTACTAAACATAAAAAAGTTTACACAGTTAGTTAAATCAGATATATTCAACGAATAAACCTACAGTTAAATAATTGAACTTACTTTCATAAATATAAATTCTTTACAGAATCGGGTGCCTAGTAAGATTGCAACTCGCAGTATTCTTATATAACATCAAAAATGGTGGTGTGCCAATTAATAAAATATACGTGCTTCCAGCCTCAGCTATTCTACAGACCTCCTCCTTCTTAATGAAACATAAGAGTGTCATAATTGTATTTAGTTTTATCAGCGGCATAGCGCTGCAGTTCTGTGCCATAGGCTTTATTTATTTGTCAGAGATTAAGATTTCGCGTTTCCGAGGAATCTCACGCACGGCATGCAAATGTGCCTTTATAGTTTCCATGACTGAGTTTTCGAGTGTAAAATGTGTGAACTGTATAGCCGCATCTTTTGATTACATCAGCTTAGAAGCTTAAAGTTTTTACTTTACCAAGGGACCATAGTTCGTAGCATATGACATAAATTTCAACTTCCTACGTCAACTTGTTCCTGAGGAAAACGGGTTTCAACAGACAGACCGGCAAACAGTCGGATAAGAAATGACAAAAAATGTGGTATGATTATAAATTAACAATTTTTGCATTTTTTCCTTTCTTTGTATTGTGTAACATTGCTTGTTGCCAAATGTCATGATTGTAAGTTAATGAGAAGTATCCTATAGGTTGCGATGAGTCAGTTAGCGAGTATCAAAATGTGAGACATAAATGGCCGTATCTTTTGACTGCACTGACTTAAAACGTCAATTTGTTTACACCATCAAGGGACCGTAGACTTACGTATATAACTTGAACTTGATAAGTCAACCAATTCCTAAGTAAAACATTGTTGGCAGGCAACAAATAAAAAAAATTGTGGGACATGACTACAATTTAACAATTTTCGGATTTTTTTTCCTTCTAGTCAAATTTTGTGTTTCTATGTTAGTGGGAAGTACCACACAGATTTTGTTGAGCTAGTGCGAAAATAAGTGACATTAACAACCTATCTGTTGATTGCATTAGCTTAGAAGTTCACAGTTAAGAATTCGCCGAGGGACTCAGTATGCGACATAAATTTCAACGTTGTAAGTGACCTGTTCCTGAGAACAAGGGCTTTTACCGTAATAGTCGGTCACACAGAAAAATGGGAAACAAAGTGATCCTATATAAAGTTTCCGTTTTTACTGATTGAGTTCGGAACTGTAAAGCAGGTATCATAATTAAAGTTTTGTCTAAAATCGCCTGCTCAGCCTAGCAGTTCGGATGTTTAGTCATCATGGCATAGTAGGTGCCACTCTTAGTTTCGTAAAATGCCAAGTAACCAATAGAAGGTGCTGTTGCTTTTTCTTTTTTTAAACTCAGTGACACATGTATTTTGGGAAGTTTATATTAATGATAGAATTTAGTTCCTCAATCGTACTTTTCCAAAAACAATCTAGCATTAATTTAACTTGGTTAGGATACACAGAATTAATGATTTCGCTTTGTGTACTGAAAACTTAACGACACTGGTTTCCTTGTTTCGATATGTTTTATTTATATTCTTTGCTAGGAAAAACGTATTTATGAAGTCTGCTTTGTGTTTTCGGTGACTACTCATTACATATTGAGTCCACTTTGTTTAGGAATAAAAATGCCTAGTAAACGGTAGAGTCTTCATGGATACACCAGAATGGCTAATAGGCAGAGGACTACCGGATTTCAAGAATCCGATGAAGATTGTGAGGCCCAACTTGCTGCGGCTCGAGAACGCCACGCTCTTTTTGGCAACTCCTCCCGAAAGCGAGGTGCGACGCAACTCTCACCAAGGGCGTGATGCATTACCTCGCTCCTCAAAATCCTTCACTCACAGAGGATTCGAGTTATTTCTCTCCAACGTAACATCAGAGAACCCAAAATTTTGATGGGAACTGGCACAGACGAGCGAGTTTTTACCGTCAACATGACTCTCTTCCAGTTAGCGAAGCAAACAAGGTCATCGCTCAAGTTCCCAAGCATACCACTTCAAATGTGGAATACAAAGAAACTTCGTAAGTCAAAAATAAGTTCCACGCATACGATGTCTTTGATACAGCTTTAAATTAGTGCCCAGGCAACGCCGGGTTTCTCGGTTAATCGAAGCTAAGAATGCCCAGCTAAGCTCCTAACACTAACCTGACAGGTGCAGTAACTAATACTACAATTAACTTATACGTATCCTCAACTGTATACAAATTTTAATGGCTGTTAATTATACGCTGAAACCGTCAAAAGTTGTATGCTTGACCGATTATATTATACGCAATGGAATGTTTCTGTGAATCTGCCATCCTTCTCGTTGACTGGTACAACGTAGAACAAAGCCTACAGTTATCTCTTCATGTGAAACGAAGTACACTTATGTATCTTAACAAATGCGGAAGGCTGTGATTATGACTCTGGAAACGAGAGGAATGGATGCACGGAAAATTATGTTCTGGGTGATCAAAAACACTATACGTTACTTTGAGCACATATGCGAGATGCTAAAAAAAGTGTTCTACACCTCGAGAAGTGGTCCTATAGACCAAAGAAGGCAAAAGTGTCCAGGGAACAAAGGCATAAAATGCTTACCTTACGAGTTTTGAGCACTTGTTCATAGTCGTTACTATGAAACACATCCCCTTTATTGCAAGCACTTTGCTGTTAGGAACGACCAATAGAATGCTGTAAGCAAATGTGGATACATTCCTGTTTTAATCTCCATGGTTACAGCATGCAGTGATCTGCTGTTACTGTTCTTATTATAAGCCATATTCACAGTTCTGGTAACTGTACGGAAAGACTAGTTCTGATGGAACCAGTTTATATAAGTTTGTGAAATGCACTTACGTCGTAGTATTATCTTTCCACTCAGCGCATAAGAGAAGCCTATTATTTCACGCCGGAAATGATAGACGTAATCTGCTGTGGTTTGGCAAATGGATATCTGCGCTATTACTGAACCTAGCTTTTCCAGCGACTTGTAGACACTGGTTCGGTTGCTCCAACAACGGCAGATAGTGACAGACCGTCCACCATTCGTACTCCACTTGTGGAAGAGCGAGTATTGCAATGAGTGGAAGAAGACCCTGGAACTAGTGTGCAATTTCAGCGTCTATCGTGGTTAGTCATCCGCTACTCTGGTTGATCATGCATGAATGGTTGCTACACCAATATCGCGTACTGCCTGTCGAGCCCTTCGGCCACAAAATCAGCTTGCCAGAACGCAGTCTGCCAATGGCTGTTGGAATGATGCAGTTTTCCCAAAAAAGATACCGTTCACATTTGACGCAGGTTTGAGATAAGATTGCCAGTTTTCATAACCAACATGTATGGGTTGACGGAAACGCACAGGAATTGAAGAAGCAGGGCATCAGTGCCGGTTTTCAATTGCCGTATGGACAAGAATTATTGGTGATTGACTAACGCATCCTACATACTACCGAACGTATCAGGAATACATTAAGTGATCAACATTGAAAGATGTAAGCGCGAAATAAGCCATTGCAAATCTGGAACGCTGTTACATAAATAACCAGTGTAACTGTCAGAATGTTGAATGTAAGCATGCGAATGTGTATGTATTGTATTGTACAGGTGTCGGAAGTCAGTTTGGGTTTTTTACTTACATGATTTCTACAGTTATCACACTTAGTGTTACTATTGACAACTCCGCGAGAACTCTGCTGCTGTCACCTGTAAATGAAGGTCGTCGGCCAATGAGTTGTCCATGGTGAGAGGTAATGCCTGAAATTTGGTATTCTCAGCACACTCCTCACACTGTGTATCTCGGAATATTGTATTCCGTAGCGACTTCCGAAATGGAATGTCCGATGCGTCGAACTCCATCTAGCATTCCGCATTCTGTCTGTTTATTCCCGTCGTGCGGCCATAATCACGTCGGAAACTTTTTCACTTGAATCACCTGATTAGAAATGACAGCTCCGCCACTGCACTGCCGCTTTATTCTTCGTGTACTCGGTACCACAGCCATGTGCGTATCGCTATCCCATGACTTCCTCTCACCTAAGCGCATGGTTTCATAATTTTGACTGCTGAGTAACCATAAAATTTGGTAATTTAATTTTTTGTATCTGTTATGTTTTCATCTAGAAAAGTGAGTTTTCTGCATTTTTAAAGTAGGATTCCATTTTTATCCGCAAGTATCTATGGTTTTTATCTTCTACAAGTGTAATTATTTTAACTTAGTTTTCTGTTCTGTTTATTGTTTCTTGTTCTGTGCTCAATATAGGTTCCTTCTTGAACACCAATAGTCTTTAGATCATAAATGAGTTCCGTATATTCACATTAAATTTGCCAGCTACACGTATTACGTCGTATCCGAACTCACCGTGTCCACGTATTCGGAGACTGGATTCGCTAGTCGATGCCGCTGTTTAACCGAAAACTCGTCACTGGAGTCTTTTGTCGATTACAAGTGGACTCTTCCCGCGAAGAAAGGAGAGTTAGGAGAAGAGCTTGCGAGTACAACCACTGATGCTCGGCCTTGCCGCCACAGACGCAGCCATTCGATACTACGATTATTTGTTATAGCATTCCAACACATTTGTTTAAAATGAGCCACAAAGTTCCCTACAACATGCCACTGCAATGGTGCGAAACTGTGGCACCCTGCGTTTTCACCCTCGGGCTCGCGGACGCTTTAAATAACAAGGTGTCGTCACATGCGATAAACAGGCAACAGTTCAGACGTTCATGTGAGCTGTTAGGTTGGCTACTGATGTCACAATGGCACAAATGTCACAAAAATTCTGCCCAAGGCCACCGTGGACGTGTCACAATATGGAGAGTTCGTTACACCCCTCGTAGCCACATTTCATCCATTCTTTGGACTCCTCTGTGGAGGTGGTTAGAACCGCTACACCTGCCGTTGAATAGGTCAACTGCAGAGTAAAGTTGACGCTTCAGATAAACGAAACGCGCCGCTACTGCACAGCCCAAGACGAAAGCGTGAACCCCACGTTGCTTGTTATCGTGATGTGGTTGACGTACTTCGATGCAACAAGCGCTGTACGTACTGCTATTTGCACTGTTATTATGTGGGCTGGAAACAATAGAGGTTTCCAGTCACACAAAACGAAAAGTTAAGAGGTTACTACTTTGTGCTTCATTGATGTTTACTAGAGTACTAGAATGAACGTAATGGCAAGGAAAAAGCAGAGGGGTAAATGGTAGTTGTACTTAGTTGTGTGACTGGACATCTGGACGTCAATATTGTTCCAGTGCACTTAATAATGAAGTAAATAGCAATAAGTACAGTGACTGTAGCATCATAGTACGTCAATCATATCGTGATTACGTGCAACGTGATTGCGTACTATTAGTGCTATATACCTCTCTCACACCTGTCTGTCAACATTAGTATTTAGTTTTACCAAATCACGTCGATACGTTCCAGAGAATATAGATTTATATTTGGCAGTTTTATTGTAAAGTATCCATAATGTACTTCGTACGTTTAGCCACCTTATCATATTGTTAAGACACATTGAAGGGCCATCCAACAAAAAGGAAGTATGTTTCAGAAATGACGTGTACGTTCGCAGAGGATGAAAAGAATCAGTTCAGCGCTAGTTGTGTGTTAATTTCACAATTTGTTGTTCATGTTGGAGCCATGATAGAAACACATCCACCTTCAGTAGCAAATCGAGGTATTTAGTAAAAATTGCGTTTCAGGGTGGATGTTTTCCTTTGATTCCTGTTAAATTCTGACGACTGTGTACCGATCACACACGCTCATGGGCCCAATACATTACCATGGCTATGCTTTAATTTGCCCCGTAATTAGTTTCGCTGATGGGCTTATAATTTCATGCTGTATGCACCTCTGACGCACAGAGATAATTTTCATTTGAACTGACCCTCTGATAAATTTCACTCACTTTTATTTAGATGAACTTAGCACTTTTATTTCGAAAATGTTATGGATGTACTAATATTCCCAGAATCATAACGATTCCAAATAAAAATCATCATTTACATGTCACCTAGTGAAGCAGAAATCCCCGAAACTGTGAAAATACTCTTTTCAAACACCTGGTAAAAGTCCACACTAAAAGAAGTCAAACGCATGATTGGCGTCACGTACCAGTGAAAAAAGATCATACTATAACGGAATGCACAGTCTTGCGTTATAAGACTCAGGCGACATAAATGTTGAGTTCATAATCATAACCTCATTACATCTTTAGTTGATTGGTACCGGTACGACATAACTGGAAAAAAGCGTAGCAAGTAGAGATCACACACTAATGTCCAGTTTGTACACAAAGAAAACCAAAGGCGGAGGAGCGGTGTCACTCGTGCACTCCTAAAACTTACAAGTGTTCCTGATAAGGGTTGGCAACTGATAATCTCCATAACAGACACTTGTTCTTAATTTCTTTCACCGCCTACCGTTATGTACATCAGTTACTAAAACGACGCTTGGTAACTATCTTCTCAATAATGGAAGCAAGATACAACTATCCCTACACTGCTCCCTTGTAGATCAGTGTACATTAAACATACGGAGACGCTTCTAGGGTAGCAGACTATGTGTGGAACTCACATGTACCTCACTTTTCTCTATCTGTCACTTTGGTGTTCGTACAACGAGTGAAATGAAGAACCATAGTACAATATAAAATACAGTAACAGTAATATCACTCAACAGATAGGATGTATCTCGATCTGACGATGGCTTACGCCAGCACAAGGGCGAAGGACCCAACATTGTTCATTACTAGATTTGTCGAAAAATTTGTGGAAAATATTACATCCATTAAATAACTTGGTTTGCTGGTATGGAGAAATTTAAATAGAAACGAAAATGTGAAACTAATTACAGGAAAGCCCGATTTACCATTCACATGCATTGGAAGAATTGTTACGCAGCGTAGCCCATCCACGAAGAATGGAGTTCACAATACTGAATTGAATATTGCTCATCAGTGCAAGATCCGAATCGGACAGAACTGATAGAGGAAACAGAGATGTGCAGAGAAGAGCATCACGTTTCATCGCAAGTTTATTTAGTATTCGCGAAAACGTCATGGAGATGCTCGTCCAACCACAGTGGCAGAAGCTACAAGAGAGGCGTGCATCAAGTTGTGATTTTCTGCGAAATGTCTGTGAGGTCCTAGAACAGTCAACAACAGAGTGTGCAGATATTGTCATCATTGATACCTTAATATGTACGCAATTGAGTGATTTAGTTATTAACTAACTTAAGACATAGTAGTCCTAATACCTGGTAGCTGTAATTATTAGTCTGGAAATGACGGTAAATATTATTGATGTTGCTCAGTACACTGTTCTCTATCACCAATGTAAGTGTCTCCTCTTGTGCACCTAACACGGCGTATTTCTTTCTGGTTCGTATATCTGTCTCTGCCTGACCATGAAAGTAAAACTAGAAAGAATCGAGCTCTGACGGAGGTTTACCAGCAATCGGTCTTTCTGTGGAACATGCGAGGAGCAATGTGACAGAGGTACACATGCTATTCTCCAGTAGGTACACTTCCGGAGTAAACAGTAGATGAAGATGTAGAAGCAGATATCACGACAAACACGTCGTTTACGTATTGAAAGGACTAGTGTGTCCTTATTGACGTTCGTATTTCCCAGGAGGAAGTGAATTGTAATTTTCTGGAACGTGGGTTCAATAACTGCGTTTTGTGAGAATTCTCTTGTATTTAATTCTGAGCGTCGTGATTCTCTGCTGATCTTTCCACTATCTGATTATGTTGTGGGTTTTCAAAGTTCTCTTATGTACGCGATCTTCACTGGCCACCAAAGGTTTTAAGAAGGCGCCTGCGACGCTGATTGTTACTCTAGTTGCGTACTTCAGTGATGACCTATCTACACTCCTGGAAATTGAAATAAGAACACCGTGAATTCATTGTCCCAGGAAGGGGAAACTTTATTGACACATTCCTGGGGTCAGATACATCACATAATCACACTGACAGAAACACAGGCACATAGACACAGGCAACAGAGCATGCACAATGTCGGCACTAGTACAGTGTATATCCACCTTTCGCAGCAATGCAGGCTGCTATTCTCCCATGGAGACGATCGTAGAGATGCTGGATGTAGTCCTGTGGAACGGCTTGCCATGCCATTTCCACCTGGCGCCTCAGTTGGACCAGCGTTCGTGCTGGACGTGCAGACCGCGTGAGACGACGCTTCATCCAGTCCCAAACATGCTCAATGGGGGACAGATCCGGAGATCTTGCTGGCCAGGGTAGTTGACTTACACCTTCTAGAGCACGTTGGGTGGCACAGGATACATGCGGACGTGCATTGTCCTGTTGGAACAGCAAGTTCCCTTGCCGGTCTAGGAAAGGTAGAACGATGGGTTCGATGACGGTTTGGATGTACCGTGCACTATTCAGTGTCCCCTCGACGATCACCAGTGGTGTACGGCCAGTGTAGGAGATCGCTCCCCACACCATGATGCCGGGTGTTGGCCATGTGTGCCTCGGTCGTATGCAGTCCTGATTGTGGCGCTCACCTGCACGGCGCCAAACACGCATACGACCATCATTGGCACCAAGGCAGAAGCGACTCTCATCGCTGAAGACGACACGTCTCCATTCGTCCCTCCATTCACGCCTGCCGCGACACCACTGGAGGCGGGCTGAACGATGTTGGGGCGTGAGCGGAAGACGGCCTAACGGTGTGCGGGACCGTAGCCCAGCTTCATGGAGACGGTTGCGAATGGTCCTCGCCGATACCCCAGGAGCAACAGTGTCCCTAATTTGCTGGGAAGTGGCGGTGCGGTCCCCTTCGGCACTGCGTAGGATCCTACGGTCTTGGCGTGCATCCGTGCGTCGCTGCGGTCCGGTCCCAGGTCGACGGGCACGTGCACCTTCCGCCGACCACTGGCGACAACATCGATGTACTGTGGAGACCTCACGCCCCACGTGTTGAGCAATTCGGCGGTACGTCCACCCGGCCTCCCGCATGCCCACTATACGCCCTCGCTCAAAGTCCGTCAACTGCACATACGGTTCACGTCCACGCTGTCGCGGCATGCTACCAGTGTTAAAGACTGCGATGGAGCTCCGTATGCCACTGCAAACTGGCTGACACTGACGGCGGCGGTGCACAAATGCTGCGCAGGTAGCGCCATTCGACGGCCAACACCGCGGTTCTTGGTGTGTCCGCTGTGCCGTGCGTGTGATCATTGCTTGTACAGCCCTCTCGCAGTGTCCGGAGCAAGTATGGTGGGTCTGACACACCGGTGTCAATGTGTTCTTTTTTCCATTTCCAGGAGTGTATTTTACGAAGTGTCCTATGAATTGTGCCGTCAACTTACCTCCAACAGGTTTAGGTTTTGCATAGGTCGTCTGAATAGATAAAGACGAATGTCAGGATGGTTCCTTTGAAAAGGACTGCCTATTTCCTCCACCAGTTTTGGCCCATCCCAGATTGTACTGCATCCCTTACCACCTCGTCGTTGACGGAGCACTAAACTACTAGCGTAGCACGGGATCAGACGGTGGACGTTCTTGTCTTTCCGCAGCCGCTGACGCAGAAGCACCCCTGTTCCTTACTCGAGGTAAACTGGCCGGAACGATTTGGGCATCGTGTGGCTTTTGCGGTAGGGCCATGTTTGCATTATTCCCGCTTAGGACGTCTTCCGGATAAAAGGCTAGACGCAAACGAGCGAGTAACGATCGCGACTGCTCACACATCTTTTTAGAACACACAGCGCGACACTGCAGCGATAATACCGCAGCAGTACTAGATTGGAAGGCAACCAATGCGGACGTAGGCAGAGGAAAGCAATATGGCACCTTTACAAAATAAATGTGTGGTTATAGCTAATAGGCTGAAATATCATACTGCGTTTTACTTGAGGGAAGTCATATTTCTATGTAACCACTTCATTCCATTATTTAGCTGTTAGGTCTGAAATTAGATAGTCGATAAATAATGAAATAAAATAGATAAATCAAAAAAATCTGTACACGCAGGAACATGATTTCTCTCAAGAAAGTCACAGCGATTGTGGACCGATAGATATAAAAGTCTATCGATTACTTTTTAAACTGTTATTATTCTCTTCGGGAAGCGAAGCATTTAATAATTATAGCTACTGAAATGGTATGGAGCTTGGATCTGGAAGTGTTAAAACGCTGCAAAAAAATTCATAATCCTTATAAGGAGCGATCACAAAGTTTTCGTTACAAGGCCGTACAGTATGAAGCAGCAGCATCCCCCGTCACCAAATGGTTCAAATGGCTCTGAGCACTATGGGACTCACCTGCTGTGGTCATCAGTCCCCTAGAACTTAGAACTACTTAAACCTAACTAACCTAAGGACATCACACACATCCATGCCCGAGGCAGGATTCGAACCTGCGACCGTAGCAGTCGCACGGTTCCTGACTGCGCGCCTAGAACCGCGAGGCCACCGCGGCCGGCCCCCCGTCACCAACCGTTCCTCAACGGTGTGTTTCGACGTGCATGCTGCCCAGTACAAATTCTTCATACGCCGATCCAATGGATGTCTACCATTGCTCGTCCTTCGGAAGGCAAGGAAACAGTAATGGTACGTTGGTTCTGTTTGTCAATAACATCGCCATAGTTAACGTTTCCGTATGCACCGCACACTCGTCGGAGAAACACGAATGCCACACTAAACCTTTGCCTACATGACGTTGCTTATGCACCCACATTGGAATCTCTCTACGTTGCATATACACTACAGAAATGCCCTCAGATGGAAACGTTTTGATCGCCCCTTACACTTTCCTCAGTCAATTTTAAAATTAATCAGATAAACAAGTTAAAACCTAGTGTCATAACAGGCACTACAAAGTCATTAATAAATCCAGCAATGAAAGTGAAATAACATTTAGCTAAGAGTTTAAAGTTTGTACACGTGACTTTCAGTTACGATAAACACTAAGAGAATCAGTGCCATTACATTCACTAAATTCAGACAATGAAACACAAAAGAACCTAAAAAAATGCAGTTTATTACAATGGTGCCTTAACATCTGGCTCTCATCTTGAGCTAGTTCAGACATCTCTCGAGCTTTCTAAATCTAAAATACATATACGTTGTAAAGATTAAAACCACAAACCTCAGATCATATGATCTAACAAGGCTCTTACAAATTTAACTAAGTAACACAAGTTTACATACCTCGACACAATGATCTAGAATTGAAAAATAGCCACTCCAGTTTAAAAGGAACTAACAACGCAAAACAACTGACGGTTTTAACACATGGTACTTTAAGCGAAATACACTAAAAATTTAATTTATTGTAAATGAATGAACTCAGACATGAGACTTGTACAAAACAGTCAACACTAAAGCATCATTTCTGTTTTCCGTTTGCAAGAAGGCTAAAAATAACTCCAGCTTCTACTCTTAACACGCAATGCTGATCTAGGTAGAGGGCTGGGATAACTGTAATTGTTACTGTCCGCAGTTAGTAGCATTATGCGCAGGAACCCAAACTGAATTTCGCTTAACGAACAAGAGATTTCGCGAATGACAGCAGCCTTTCAGGGCCTTTACTCAAATGTAAAAAAGGTGTTCACAGTTATCTTGGTACGCTTGTTTTTGGCTGCAAGTAAATACCATCAGCACAGCTTCTACAGACAAGGTAGGCAAAACTGCTAGCGTGCCGACTCCGAAGACAACCTGCGACGAAGAAGGCAAAGGGAAGCAATATTTACGTAACCGTTCTAGGCGTATCTTTTCCTCATCCATTAAGACGACGAATCGGACGTCCGTCCTCGGTGCGGGAGCCCTGTTACTACCACGAACAGTAGACGAACACTTCGCTCCGACCAGGGAGCGCCCGCATGCGGCTATGTGAGCTCGGCAAGCGACCCTGCGCTCACTGGCAAGGCACCGACCAACCGTTCGCTTGGAAACGCCGGAATGGTGGGTTTCTTGAGTAGCGCAGATTGATT
This sequence comes from Schistocerca nitens, assembly GCF_023898315.1. Lineage (NCBI taxonomy): Eukaryota > Metazoa > Arthropoda > Insecta > Orthoptera > Acrididae > Schistocerca > Schistocerca nitens. The sequence continues at coordinate 709,831,803 of NC_064615.1, forward strand.
CTAATATGCAAAAGTCTCAGCTGTTACAGCTTTTGAACTGAATACAAACAAAAAATAGTTTAATTGTGATACCTATACCATTTCCCTTGAATGGTTTCGCGGCAACCCCACCCAAAAATTTTCACACCGTTGAAACCATTCGGCTCTCTTCTTAATCCTATCGTGTTACTGACTGCGAGATATCCCATATTTCAGGATCTATCTTCATCTTATCAATCAACTATTCCACATTCAACACGGATACATCCATGGCAGGCCGACGGCAGCTGTTGCAAGGGTTGCGAAAACGTGTGTACTGCCTAATTCTCCCATAGTGACTATTGCATCGCGGTGCTGTATGGGCGCGCAGGAAAGCAGTAGTGACTGTGCGAGCACAAATCTCTCAGTGCGTCTTCGCGATGCGTTCGCTGCTTCACTGCCATAGTGCACGTGGCTCGGATGTATAGCATGTACTGCTAAAACGCGCCAGAAATGACTTTGCATGCTCGCGATAATACGTAAATGGTGTACTTTGATCTTAACAACCCTTCCCAAATCTGTAGCTGTACTTGACTGATACCTCGTGTTGCAAAACTGCAGGGCGAACACGACATTCGCATGTTTCATTTTAGCAAACGCCTACTTTCCATAGTTCAATAAATCGCTTAAGGCAAATACTGAGAGGTTTCTATGAAAAGGACATCACCGAATACCTTCATCATACTCCACGACTTCCTGGATTGCACGTTCTGCAATGAACTCTTCGTCGACGGGAGGTTAAACCACAATATTCTGTCCTTCCTCTGAGTCATTCTTAAGTCACGTCACCTAAGCGTGTACCATGCGTCACAATGCGACTGTTCCCATGTCCTGTCTCAAATATTTATAGCTTGAAGTAATTACTTTTCTCATTTACTTAGTTTGTACCACGCTTCCAATGGTGTTTGCAAGCTCTGTACCTTCTATGGTTAATTTATTTTATTTATAATGTTCATTATTGACCACACAAATTTTACAATTTACGATTACCGGTTTCGGCCACTGCCATCTTAGACCTGTTACAAATAGAAAAATATTGGTGTAACCAATTAAGTTCAACTGTCTGAACCAAAATCTACAACAGGCCATGTGACCCATAAGAAAAATAAAAAATATTTACAAATTAACAGCTATGCATGCAGTCATATGTACCATTATACATTCTGATATAGGAATGTGTAGTTACATACGCAGCTCCCCCCGTCAGAGGTTCGAGTGCTCCCTCGGGCATGGGTATGTGTGTTGTCCTTAGCTTAAGTTAGTTTAAGTTAGATTAAGTTGTGTGTAAGCCTAGGAAACGACGACCGCAGCAGTATGGTTCCGTAGTCCTTACCACAAATTTCCAGTTTTTCCGTAGTTACATAGTAGGTGCTGGTGATAGTCTGGATGCGTCCAGTATTTATACAGATAACTGATGCCAACAGACAGCATTATACCTAACGTACATGAGTAAGTAGTACACTAATATTGTAAATTTAGTAGTTAAAATGCAGTATGTGTAGTCACTAACTGAAATTAGTTCACAGGGTAAAATGAACGTCTGTCAAAATGTGAACTTACGTAGAATATGTGGATTTAGATCCGTACTTAAATCCATATAAAACGTGTAAAGAGTAACAACGAGAAGCTCCTAGCCTGGCAAAGTGTAACACACAGTTGTGTAAAAGTCAGAAAAAAAGTTTAGATGTATAAGTCGAAACCTTTCAGCATGACAGCGTGGCAGTAACCAGCGTCTCATCTAAAATCACAAAGGCAAGTACGAAATTTAATAAGGAAACTGAAATTCAGTAGGGAGCTGGTGTTGACTGGTACCATACTGAGCCATAATTTTTTAAACAACTTTAAAAATCCAAACCACTTCATTGACACTTAAAATAGATACAGAAAATCTCAGCAACTATCACCAGATTTTAATTTACTAATGACTTTGTTTTGGAAGCAAGTCGACTGCTGGTGGAATTTTCGAAACCTCTGCAGGTGAACATAACTGACGGACAACAAATAGCGAAAAAGTTTCGCCTACCGGGGTGGCCGAGCGGTTCTAGGCGCTACAGTCTGGAACCGCGTGACCGCTACGGACGCAGATTCGAATCCTGCCACGGGCATGGATGTGTGTGATGTCCTTAGGTTAGTTAGGTTTAAGTAGCTCTAAGTCTAGGGGACTGATGACCTCAGAAGTTAAGTCCCATAGTGCTCAGAGCCATTTGCAAAAAATTCGAGCAGTTTAGCTGCATTGTTTTACTTACATGTTCACCTGAAGATATGGACTTCATTCCCACAAAACGGGTAGTGATCTAGTAATAAAGGACATAATACAGCTATTTATTGACACACAAGATGATTACTCATAGCTGCGGCTTTACTATCGACAAGGTTGTCTGTAGAGCACATGTAAGAAACAAAAACCAGTAAATCCAAGTAAACAGGCCCACGTTATGTTTACATAAAATACAATCAGTTGGTCGTGCAGACAAGGTGCCTGTGTAGGACCAAAACAAGCTCTTCTTTCTGTTTATGAACAACACTCTACCCGGTTGGCCAGCTGATTTTTCAGGCTTCCGCTTTAGTACGGTTAACAAAGAGAGCAACCTCTTAAGAATTAATCACTCCGTTTAGCGGAACTCACAATATAAACCACATGTGTACTCAATCTATCCTGTAACTCATAAATTACTAGATAGCAACATTAGAAAAAATTATACACCAAGGGCAATGCAGAAAATGTGGAGAAGGCGAGTCGTCCACTGAAATTACTTTACGTATTGCTTAATTTAGACAATGCCACCATAGCACGGGCAAACCCAGGCAATATGTTTCCACACCGAAAATTTATAGACAAAAATACACAGTAAAATGTCTTGAATGAGATCACTTCAAAGGTTCACAAAACTGCTTTACAAACAACGATGGATAACCAGGATGACAAATAAAAGAAATAGCCTTTCCACACAAACTGTAACGGTTGAAACTAATTAAAGGCTCACCATAATTCCCAGGGAGTCGGATAATAAGTCAACAACCACCCGACCAACGGCTGCAATCGGCCGAGCATACCGACCAGTCACCCTCGTGTCCAAACGTTTGGAACTGGCTGTCAGGAAACCAAACGGCTCTACAGTGGACACAGGATTCTTCAGAATGACTTAAACCCAATGATAAGTAGGTGCCCAAGCAACAAACCGCAATAACTTCTACATCGGACAGTCTTCACTGATACGGCCGCTCTGCCTAACATTTTAAATGCAGCAGCTAGCTAAGGATCTCATTGGGCACGGCGTCACATAGCTGCCTACCCACCGTCGCCACACATAATTCTTGACACTCTCACTGAGAGGGAGAAACCGTCCCCTCGGTCGCGCTTAAATGAACGTGGACGTCCCTGCGCCTCCCTCTGGCTACAGATAATCACTGCGAGTTGATCAACGCCAGTGATGCTGCCGTCAAGAGGGATATATCGATAACAGCACAGAAATGTGGTTCTTCCCTGAGTAAAAAACAGTTTTCTTGTTTTACTACCCACACATGTTTCGGATAAATTTCTCCATCATCAGTGAAATTTATTTCTTATATTATTATTATATGTTGGTGTCCACAAGTGGTATTTGTAGCACAGGTACAATTATTCCCTTCCAGTGTAACATTTTTGAAGATGTCGCATTTTCATGCTGTGTATGTTAGGAAGCTCTACCCTACAGAAACACGAAAACGAGACATCTTCAACAAATTGCATACTGGAAGGCAATAACGGGAAATAAGATAATAAATAAAATCCACTGAAGATGGCGAAACTTCTCCGAAACACATACGGTTGATTAAGCAAGAAATATTGTGTTTGCTCAAGGCAAAACCATATATCATTCTTACACATTACGAAAAAACGCTGGCAAGGTAAGAGCCTCGACCACAAGGCGAATTTTAATTTAACGTATTGTTTCTTGCTATTCCCACTTCATCTTTTCTCAATATTTGGGTCTTTTTGTACTGCTGCCACTTAAGTATTTCTGTTAATCTATCATCACTCCCACTTTACTTTACGATAAATGTATTTAATAGACGATTTAAAAATTCATAGTATTTTAACGCCTGTATTGTTATTTCTGTTGTTGTTAGTCGGCACAGACACAACAAATTTTCCAACGTTAGTCTCATACAGACATTTTAGAAGATTTCAAGATATTGATAGATAAATTAAATGAATCCCACTACTTTTCGGTGTTACAATAAATAATTAAATGATGTAACGACCTCCCGAAGTTACTCGGTTATCGGACGCTACGGAACTTTCTTTCTGTTTTGGCCATTTTCTTCTTGGATTCCTCAAAGTTTCAAGTGAGCCGTCACACAGTACTACAAATGAAAGTACTAACTTTCGTATAGACAAATGCGTAGTGATCGAACACATACAGAATACTGTCGAACCTATTTTGTTAAGATTTTATGTATTTTCTATTTATATGTCTTTTTTTATATTTTTAGAAAGGTCAATTCTTCTCATTTTTGTCTTTCAGCTCAGTTATTTCAACAGCAAACTGATACTGAAATGAAAGGCATCTCTGTCGCAATTTGTATTCACAGCAAGGTAGAGACATTAAAACGATAATAATGGACTTGCAGCGATGCCCACTGCTCACATTTCACAATTGCGCGTAATACACGGTCGTAATTACAGCGTCAGGAATTACATATTAGGCCGCGATAATTTTTCTTCATTAAGTTGCTCATTAAAGTGTAATCGTGTTTATTTCAGCCATTTATCCCGGATAAGTGTGCATCGCTAAACAAAGAACGTGCGCTATAATAGCTGCGAAGCGACGCGTCAACCGTTAGGCCGTATCACTGACCATTTATCATAATCTTGTGGCCAGTATAATGCGCTAAATCCTCATTATCGACACACACACTCACGAGGGACCGTTACAAGTACTGGTATTAACAACGAGAGACATCTACACTTCGTTGATTCAACGGTAGCGGGGGGTTGGGGGGGGGGGGAGGGAGGAGACAGACATGTTTGCTGTTCTTACATGCGTCCTCCATGATTCAGTTTCCTTTGCCTTCATAACGGTTTTCAGTTTGAAATTCTGTATCAGCCGTGTGCGTAATGAACTCTGAAATATTGTACAATTTAGTCTTCTGATCGTTTAATACCGCTTCATGAGACGTCTTGGTAGAATGGTTTGCATATTTCACACGTTTCCAAGAGAAATACTTCTTCTACATCCTTAGAACTCTTTTAATGACTTAAATTGCTAATGACTACTAGGAGCGTTGTCTGCTGTTATTTTAAAATCAGCAACTGCGGTAGAGTAACTCTACATGGAGGCAGCCGCTTCGAATCCTGGCAAAGGAAAGATTTATTATTGTAACACTGCGTATTAGGGTCAGCTCTTAGTGTACAGTCCCTCAGCATCATATTTATGCCATTATACTGATTGTTAATGATATATTTACGGACTGACTCATTGTTACTTCATACAGATCGGGAAATTCGCAACACATTTCCAACAACAACGTATTTTTTACAGAAAAATTTTTTTGCAATGTAACTTAAACAGCTTTGCGTCATAAAACATAAAATGGTTCAAATGGCTCTGAGCACTATGGGACAACATCTGTGGTCATCAGTCCCCTAGAACTTAGAACTACTTAAACCTAAATAACTGAAGGACATCACACACATCCATGCCCGAAGCAGGATTCGAACCTGCGACCGTAGCAGTCGCGCGGTTCCGGACTGAGCGCCTAGAACCGCTAGACCACCGCGGCCGGCCCATAAAACATAAAACCTCGAAAGTATCAGCGTATGAAAGTTCTTCATATATATTGTTACGAATACAGCATAAAATTTTGTGACAGTCTTTTAAGAATCCGAAAATCCTGATTATTTCTCTGTATCTGAATCTGTAACAAATGTTTTATGCCTCACAATTATATCTTCTGTATAAGATAATCTAGCAGCATAGAACACTAAGCATAAAAATAAAATTTAATAATAAAACGACAAGAAATTTCAGTAATAGGAGAGTGCATTAAATTTCCCTTCGATCTCCGGAGAAACACAAAGGTGTAGGGGGAAGTCTTTCTCTTTGTTCTTCCCCATGCTGTTTTCACATTTTATTAACAAAGACATTTCTTAAATTTATTTTCTTTTTTCTAAAGCAGGTCTCCTATCATCATTACCCTTATTCTGTGTGTGTTTTTCTAAGTGATTCTGCGGAAAACTTTCTCATCCCTTATCAGTTAAAATTATTTGCGACATCCTTCTACAATCTACGCTTCGAGTCTCCTTCTTCGGTTTTCTCCGAGTAGAAGGTTCATTAAAGAACACACTGCGCTCCTAGTGTTCATTTCCAAACATTTCTTGTTTGTATCAGTAGATTTCTTTTGAGCAGAAATGCCTTCTTCTTCACCCGCTAATCTATCTTAAGTTCCCTTGCTGCTTCCGTCATATGTTATTTTGCTTCCAAGGTAGCAGGATTTCTTCATTTCCTCGAATTCGTTAGGCTCAATTTTGGTATAAAGTTTATCACTAAACCTGTTTCTGCTGCTCCACATAACTTTCGATATAAGTGTTTGCGATATGTATTGGTGTTAAAATATACAATGAATCAACGCTGAATTAAAACTGTTTGTCTCAAACCACCATATTTCTATATTTCTGCCTAGACCTGCACTCTATGCTTGTCTGTTAAACAGAGATTTAGCATATGGTCGACTCGCTTTTGAAGCTCTTAGATAAGTTGGAAACATAAATTTTTAAATCAAGCTACGTTGAACAATATTACCGAGGCAAAACTTCATAGCTGACTTGACTGAAATTTTTAATTATTGTGTCACCTAATGGCATTGACACTGATGTAATCTAGTAACAATTCGTTTTATGTTAAGAAATTACGAGTAGTTTGTACCTGTCGTTACGTGTTATGTGTCGACAAGCTTCTCACCATACAAGTATTCTTTCATAATGTGGTTATTTTGGCTATGTTTATACTAGAGACGATATCGAGAGAAATTTTAGAAGCCTTTCGTCTGTCTTTCCCTTTCGTCTTTCACCCTCCAGTGCTAAGTATAGTTCTGAGTCTCCATCATTATCTACTTATAATTTTTCACAATTTAGTAATTAATATATTCTCTTACACCACCTCCTCCACATTCATCTTCTTCGAGTTGATAATGTGTACATTTCTTTCCGAGACTCATCATCGAAATTATACATCCGGTTCCCTTATAATTGGTCGTTATTGTACTACTTTTATTTTCTGTAGATTCTAACCATTCAGTGAAACTGATGCTTTTCTTTCTTTTCTCTTCGCTAATCTCCGTTAAGTCAAATCTCAGCATATCCAATTCCATTTTCGAATTTTTCAAAGTCACAGTATTCAGGCTTTTACTAATGCTCGCTTCTGTCACGCGCACTGATTTATGTAAAGAAAAAAGCTTGCGTTATGTTTTGAAGGTCCATTCCATTTACTGTCCGATCGTAGCTCTTTTCTTCACCTTTAGTATTGTTTGTCGTCATATAGTCTGAATCGAGGGGCATGAGAGGGAAGCGGTGCTTTAGCAGTGACTGAGACAGGATTGAAGCTTGTTTCTGACGTTATTCAATCTTTACATTGTGCAAGTAGTACTGGAAAGCAAAGAAAAATGAGGAGCAGGAATTAAAATCCATGGTTAAGAAATAAAAACGTTGAGGTTTGCCGATGACACAGCAATTCGGTCAGAGACAGCAAAAGACTTCAAAGAGCAGATGAACGGAATGGAAAGTGTTTTGAAATGAGGAATGAGACGAGCATCAACAAAAGCAAAACAAGGATAATGGAATGTAGTCGAATTACATCAGGTGATGAGGAAGTTAGATTATGAAACGAGACACGTAAAGTAGATGAGTCTTGCTATTGAGGCAGCGAAATAACTGATGATGGCCAAAGTACAGGGAATGTAAAATACAGACTCCAATGGCAAGTACGGCGAGAAATGTCTTAATATCTAATATAGATTTAAATGTAAGGAAGTTTTTTCTTAAAGCAATTGTAAGGAGTGTAGAAATTTATAGATGTGAAAAATGGCCATGAACAGTTCAGACAAGACGAAAACAGAGGCTTTGGAAATGTAATACTACAGAAGAATGCTGAAGATCTTAATGGGGAGGTACTGAATGGAATTGGGGCGACAAGAAGTTTATGGCACATCCTAACTAGAAGAAGGAATCGGTTGATAGGATACATTCTGAGGCATCAAGGAATGACCAGTTTAGTACTGGAGTGAAGGTTGGGGGAGAGGGAGGAGGTAAAAACTGCAGAAGGAGACTACGAGATGAATACAGTAAGAAGATTTAGGAGGATGTAGGTTGCGGTAGTTTTCCGGAGATGAAGCTTGCACAGAGTAGAGTAGCATGGAGAGTTGCTTCAAACCAATATTCGGACTGATAACCACAACAACAGCATTCTGATTTAAACCAGTTGGCACTTGACGTTTAAGGTCCAAAGCCGCGGCGTTGTGGTGTACCGTCTGCATGCCGGCGCCATAGCACATCGTCCTCTGCGGCGATACAATATTGTCTTAATGACTGAATGCCCCACAAGAATCAAGTAAGAAGTCTCAAATTCAGATTCGATAAAGATGTCTATAGTGTGCTCAACGTGACAAAAATTTGTTCTTAATTATAATTAGGGCAGGACTTTACTATAACTTATTTTTGAAACATTACATTTTCCCGTTCGTAAACATCTGCTGACTTACCGCATCATATCAGGAAAACTACCGCTCTCACAACAATACTTTATGTTCGTTGATTAGCAAAACACCTGGCTCCTTAAGGAATGTCTTAAAATTTTCACACTGCGTCGCGTTTCCTGCTTGTCGGCTTCTGGGAACGGCGTTTTTTTTTTTTCTTTTTTGCAATTGTCTCAGTATTTTACTCGTAACAAGTATGAAGTTGAAAGTTTGTATCTACTACAAAGATATTGTAAAAATTGTGAAATTTATTTGTACTGTCGCTCTCAGTAGAATCTCCCGGAACTTCGTATCTTTTCTTAATTGTTGACTTCTGTTAAGTTGGTTGTTGAAACAGGCGAAATTTTTGCATTCAGAAATGTTTCCTCAATATCTCTAAAATTATTGCACATTTCAAATAACATCTTGGTGTTCACCCAAAATGAAATGTATTTTATAATACAGAATACTTACAATAAGGAGATGGTGAAAGCTGGATGGTGTTAGCCTCATAACAGAAATGAAAAACTGATCGAAATAAATTCACAAACACGAGATTTAATAGACGTAAAATGTTCATTAATGTACTCTATACAATAACCAATGAAAAATATCGATTAATTCAGAGTCCAGAGTTGTTGAGCTATCGATGTCGCTGCTCATAGTGACAGATATCGAGTTGCCGACGTATTGTTGTAAACCATTATCATTCCCTGGTTCCTGTGTCCCTTGTTTTACATAATTTCATTTACCTGTCTTCTGGTTTCACTTTTTCAGTTATTACTCTCAAAAGGCGTTTCACTTTAGTGTATGAGATTCTTTTTATTTTCTCTAGAAAATATGACGCTTATCTTCAGCCAAAATAATTTTTGTTGTGTTGAAATAGCAATAGTAGGGAGGCCATCTGAGCACTTTATACTCGAATTTTTGGCTATTTCATCCACATTTTATGTCCGTATTTTTTTTGTTTCATCTACAGTGTGAACTGGGTTCTCTGGAATGTGTTGAGACACAAGTTCAATTCTGGAATTGAGCCGTGGTAAGAATAGCTGTTTTGAAGAGCGCGCCGCAGCGCGAAGTGTGAAGCAGTCGCCCTCCGTTTCTGGCGGTGGCGCCGCTGTGGCAATCACAGCTTTGGTGTCTCCCTCTGGTGGGAAAGGGAAAAGTTTGCCTGTTCACCTGCATTTAAGGGGCGATATGAGCTCGCCAGTCGGTCAGTTGGTCAGTCGGTTCAGTGTGGGGCAGTCAGTGTCTGTCTGTCGTCCGGAGTGCTAGTATGTGTTAGGCCGCCAGTCTGCTCGAGTTTGTTCAGACAATGGTCATTGGCGGTTGGATCGATCGATCGGTTGGTCGGTCGCGCAGTGAGACACAAGATGACTTGTCCGCCTTGAGCGTCGGCGCATGGGAGGTCGCCACGTCAGTCCAGTGGGCCGCGCCGTATAGCGAGGGGTAGTGGCTTCGCGGCCGACACGAGAGCAACAGGAGCCAACCCATGACATACTCGTAGGTATGGTCGGTGCGAGGTGCGACGCCGTGAGACGGGAGATCGGCGCGCCTTCTTGCGCCTTTGAAGCGGCTGGCAGCGGACAGTTCGGGAGAGCGTTTTGGGGGTGCTGCACCAGGTTTTCGCCAGACATCGCAGTTTATTAGAAGTTAAGTGATTCGTGATATGTGGTTTCATTTACTTGTTAAATTCTACTACTTTTCTTGCTCAGTCTCTCGTCCCCAACTTGTTCGTCTGTCTCCCGTCCGCATTTGTTAGGCAGTTAGTGACTGTCTGTCTGTCTGTCGGTCTGCCGTACGTTAATAGCTGCCTCTGTCATGTTTGTCGGATTCGGTATTAACGGATTTATTGCTTGAAGTGTAACGGCCGAATTCCTGAAATATGTTTTTATCTTGCCTATCATCTTCAGAGGCGGTATATGAGTAATGTAGAGCATGTTTGGCCAACTTTTTATATTTTAGGTAAGACTGCATTTCATGAGTTTTTATTTAAATGGTCACTTTAGTATATAAAGTTGCCACCCTTCCACCGTAAGAGTTTTTTTTTTTTTTTTTTTTTTTTTTTTTAATCAAGTTGCACCTTCGGTGGCAAGTTAATCTTTTAATGTTAGTGTTTTGTACCATTTCCATCCCTCCTACGGGGTGTATAGTTTATGTGCTTGTGTGAGTTGTTAAAATTTTTAGTTTACAGTAATGTGGTGTGTTGCAGATTTGCACCAGTGTAGTCTTTCAGAGGTTGTTGTGAGCGATCGTGACTACGGCCGTGTCAGAAGGGAGCGGCAAGGTTCTCAGCTGGAAAGCTCAACTCTCAAAAATTGGTTTCTTTCTGTCTCTGAATAAATTGTAACTTGATATTTAGAGGGTGCTTTCTGAGTATAATTTTAAATGTTTCAAAAAAAAAAAGAAAAGGCTTTTAGGAATAAAATTTCCATTTGTTGAAAGAAATTTGATTTGTTTTCATCAGTTACCGACTGGCAACCACTTCCACGCTCACATAGTGTTATTAAATGTGTTAATGTTCTTGATGAACCGCTAGTAAATAAAGTAAATTCTTAAGAAAAGGTTTTGAAAGTAAATTCACGGTTCAGTCTTGTCAAGTCACTGTTAAACCGTATCTTAAGTTTCAATAGCCGGTGAAAAATGTCTTTTTTCTTTGTTGCCTTTGAGGACGGCTTTTCTGTATAATCAAGTGGACTACAGCAGTATTCATAACAATTATAGAGCTTTTAGATACGTTTTGAAGAAAGAGTCTTCAAACCATTTCACAAAAGTATTGTGGTGCACTTCTTCGTGGTTGTAGGATGTCTTGTTTAAACTGAATAACAGCAGACAATTATTAATTACAGCTTTTGAATTCCCGGCATGTACTGCAATTATTGTTTTTCTGTCACCTATTGTAGCCGCCATACTACCGCTTATGGTATACTCTGTCCAGCGTTCTGTCCCCCGCATTAACCCATGTTTCATCAAGCGAAACGATAACGTCAAAATTTGTCCCTACTAATTCCCTAAGAAAGCGCTATGACCAGGCTGCAACATCTTGGCGTTACAATAATAATTTGAGACCAGAAATAGGTTTATAGCGGAATCCTAAATTTTTCGCGACTCGCAATTAGAACGATTTACTGTCCTGAAACAGATGCGTTGTTACAAGGGTAGCCTGTAGCTTTCTGAGTGTCGGATACATGTGGCAAATCGAATCTTCCTGGGAAGAGTCGAGCTTTTGACGCTCATCTCGTGGTGCCACTTCTTCCCCTGTGTCACAAATTTAGATGACTCGTCTGATTCTTCATTTGCGAATTTCTCCTTGCCGTTCATATCACTAATCGTTCGCTAATTTGTAGAGCAGCTGCAGTTCGATCCACCACTTAAATGAAAGAAACGAGAGGTGTACCTGCATCCCTGTCTCTCTCAAAATATTCCGTCAAGAAACAACAAATCCAAGCGACTGACTGCGTATAATGGCGCCGTACCCTAGGCGTGTCGAGGCTCAGTCTGCCCCTCTTTCTTTTGCACTCACAACACTTAGAAAGCCACGCCAAGCTAAAACTCACTCAGATCTCTGGTGTGTTGTCGGCGTGAGCCAACTAATTTACAATCTTCATTTAATTCTTCATGCGTGTGTCCAAATTGTCCGTAGTTAATTTACAATTCCTGCAGGATTTTATTTCCGTCGATACAACTACAAAAAATTTCTTATTTTTTCACCAGACATGTTCACTTCATTGAGGTAAGGCATCATCAGTGGTCTGTAATTAAAGGTATTTACAATCTGATTTGTCTTTCGATCTTAAAATTAAATCAAATTGTAACTATCTTTAATAACAGACCACTGATGATGCTTCACCTTAATAAAGCGAAACGTGTCTGATGAAAAACTGGAAACGCGCAATTCCTTGTAATTGTAGCGACGGAACGAAAATACCCCATGACTAATGTACACCATCTGAGGTGTGGGGTTGATATGTTATTCTGTTATTCTGCGCAACGGATTAATCTGAGATGTACCCTTTACCCTGTGGCTCCTGCAAGATGCAATTTCCACCCCCACACTACTACGGAAGTCAGACAGACGCTCCTAACGATCTAAAGAGAAATTCCTGAAAAACTTTCAGGAATAAATATCTTCTGGAGTCGTCCGCTGTAAGGAAATGACCCAAAATTCACAAAATTTCTTACGTAACTAGTGGGATACTTGGGTACTGGAGTAGTGCTAGTTAGTGTAAGAAAAACATGAAACTAACAAAAGTTATTATTAATTTTGCAAAAATTCTGAGAAATCACAATGGCACTTTTAGTTTTGAATTGAACAAGCTATATCCTGGTTCTATTCGGAATGTGAAGTTACCTCTCAAGGATAGGATTTTCTAATCAAATTTCTATACAAAGTTTAAGATGGTTGTTGACTTGGCAGAATGGCTGAGAGGCGCGCCTACTCAACTTGAATAATTATCCTTTAGAATGTTGCTAGGTACGGTCGAGGCTGTCGCGTGTGAAATGCAGTGAAGTTTACTGTTGTGGAGGAAATATGGGGCTCGCAATACCTTTAGTGCACAATACCATAAGCTGTGATGACTGCTGTCTGCGCCGCTCGCTGTTGACAAATAAGATAACTATCGTTCTATCTGATTGACCTTCGCCAATCAAACTCTCCCTATGCCTTGATGAAGTCAAGGATTCCTTTTCGCCCCCAGTCTAACTATTGGCGTGGTACACCGGTGAGATGACCAGTCCACCGCGATGCCACTCAAAATTCGCATGCAGGCGTTTAACTATAACTCTGTCGATTCACACCGCACAATAAGTGTGTCGGCCAACACAGTGAACAACGCTTAATCGCAAGGACTCAATATAGAGTATTACTTCGATTCGCTCTCGACAGAGGTGCTCTCCCAGTGATGTACTGAGGAGAGTCTTGTTCCTCGCTCCAAGAGCGACAACGGAACGGCGCCTCTCCATGCCAGACGTGAAGGGGTATATCTTCCAGTCTCTTTCATTATTCCTTCAGCTCAAGGCGTCAGCAATATCGTCTGCCAATCAGCATTGCTCTTCTAAAACGGGAGAATGAAACTTCGTTTAAGGTGACCAATCCGGAAACCTGTAGCATTGGCGATTGGCGTTTGCTGTCTCCCTGTGAAAATATCTGAAACTGCGAGCTATGTGTAAAGAATGCGTAGGCCAGCCGCTCCCACACAATGTAGCAGAATTTGCTTTTAAGCCGAACACAGGGTTGTTCTCCCCTTTCACTCGGGCCCATGCTGTCCGCTACACGGGCGGTCACCGGCCGACATAGGCTGGGTCGTCCTGTGAAGGGACTGGAGTCCTGTTGTGCGGTTTCTCTCCCGAACTAAAAGCTTCTGTGACCGTCGTGTCTGGAATGTATGTGTGTACGCCAGCCTCGGGTATTTCAACCACGGTGCGCTTACTTGTTAATTGCATATCGTTTACATGAATTCATACAACATTGACTTTATCTTATCGATTGGGTTCGAATGAAGCGTCTTGATGTGCGGAATATGATTTTGAGGGTGGAATATGTAAGCAATGAAGGTCAGGAGACCACGACGTCTTACAACCATATCGTCCCGGCGGAGATTCGAGTCCTCCCTCGGGCATGGGTGTGTGTGTTTGTCCAGAGTACACTGTGTGATCAAAGTGTCCGATGACCCCCAAAAACATAAGTTTTTCATATTAGGTGTATTTTGTTGCCGCCTACTGCCATGTACTCCGTATCAGCGACCTCAGTAGTCAGTAGCAATCGTGAGAGCATAGAATGGGGCGCTCAGCGGAACTCACAGAATTCGAACGTGGTCAGGTGTTCGGGTGTCACTTATGATATGCATCTGAACGTGAGAATTCCACACTCCTAAACATCCCTAGATCCACTGTTTCCTATGTGATAGTGAAGTGGAAACCTGAAGGGACACGTACAGCACTAAAGCGTACAGGCCGACTTCGTCTGTTGACTGAGAAGATCCCCGACTGTTGAAGAGGGTCGCAATGTGTAATAGGAAGACATCTATCCAGACCATCACGCAGGAATTCCAAACTGTATCAGGATCCACTGCAAGTTCTGTGACAGTTAGGCGGGAGGTGAGAAAACTTGGATTTCATGGTCGAACGGCTGCTCGAAGTCACAAATCACGTCGGTAAATGCCGGCGGCGGTGTCCGAGCGGTTCTAGGCGCTACAGTCAGGAACTGCGCGACAGCTACGGTCGTAGGTTCGAATCCTGCCTCGGTCATGGATGTGTGTGATGTCCATAGGTTAGTTAGGTTTAAGTTGTTCTAAGTTCTAGGGGACTGATTACCTCAGATGTTAAGTCCCATAGTGCTCAGAGCCAATGTACACCATACGTAAATTAAAGTTGGAGGAAGGAGAAAGGATAGGAAAGGGTCTGTTGATATCAGGTGAATCAGGACTTACGCGGAAGCAGCGGCGTCGAGTGAAATGTCTGCAGCTCTGGGATTCGAACACAAGTCCACGATCTCCAGCTTACTAGGCAACTGCGTCAACCACTGCGCCACTAGACGCATTGTTTATCACAGTTGCGTGGACTATCTCGGCACTCCTCCCGAACGACTCAAATTCCCACCCAGTGTCACCTATCTGCAGTCCCTGTCAGTGTCCTCTATGCTCGCTACTCTGGGATTCCCGCGCAAGGTCGGACGTAAGTGTGCATCCGCAATGAAGGTGGTGGATCTGTTGCCAGTCTCTCTCTCTCTGTCTCTCCTATTGAGCCAAAACAATATCACCCCCCCCCACCCCCCACCCCCGCGAGATCGCGAGATTCTATGCCTGCTGGTGGCATTGCGGGCACCTAAATCAGGAAGGAAAATATACAAGAGTAGCAGAAACGAATGTAGAATCATTGTCGCGACGTTACGGTTAACAAGTGGTGAAATCCATTGTCATAACCGATCTCGATAAACAGCTGATAATTATGATCCAACACCCGTGACAGGGTTTTTCGGAAACGACGAAGCTAGTGAGCTGTTCACATACTACTGCCACGAAAATCTATGGGAAGTGGTTGAAGGACGGTGAAATTACGGGTAGATCACAATGTGCTGGATGTCCACACTTCATCACATAAAGTGGAGGTTGGATATCCGCTCTGTATAATAGAATAGGCGGTGGCGTGTGGCAACTCTACCGACTGACTACAGTGCAGGTGCATACGTAAGTCTTTCGGAGTACACAATTTAGCACACATTGTTGGATACGTGGTTCGTTAGCAGACGACTCTTACGAGTTTCCATATTGACCCGGCAACAACGTCAACTACTGTTATAGTGGACAAAGGCCCAATAGGACTGGACCGACAACAAATGGACATGCGTAACTTTTACGTTACATCAGGCTAATCGCAGTTTCAAGATAAATCTGCTTCATGATACTCGCTTCACACCTTGGGACGCCGGTGGTTGTGCCGTTGTGCTACGGGAGACGTTCATCCAGGCTTCCGTGGAATGCGTGGTAGTAATCAAAGGCACAATGACAATGTGAACTACGTGAACGTTACTGTGGACTATCCTTCCTGTTTGACGGTGATAGCGTCTTCCACCAGGATTACTGGCCATGTCTCAAGGTCAGAACCGTGCTTCAGTGGTCTGGTGAGCATTACAGTCCTGGAACACATGTGGGCGCTATCTGGTGCCATCTAAACGCTGAGAAACCATCGACTCGTAATTTATGGGAATGGCGTTACCTGTGCCTATAAAACTTGTCACGTACCTCGTAAAACTGCCAAGCACTTATCAATCCATGCCACAGAGGATCACTGATTTACTGCGTTCCATAGATGGCCACTTTCCTAAGCAGGTGGTCATAATATTTTCTGTCATAAGTGTGAAAACTCTAAAACGTCGCATAGTGCGTGTGGTGGTGGTCACTTGGTGCACTAATATTAGTGGCACAAATACTTTACTCCATTCGATCGAGCGGGGTTCAACTACCGTTCTGGCACTAGATTAATATTTGCGAGTGAAATCCTCGAACATGCGGACTTAGGATTTTCGCCGTTTCTTAAATGTATTAAGGCATTCTCAGGGGTGGTTTCTTTAACGAGGATAAAACCGACTTCTTTCCCGTATCCTAGGTTCGTCCGTAACAACTTCGTGATCGACGGGACGGTTTCTCAGGTTTTTTTCCCGTTTGCGTATAGTGTGTGTTGGGAACGACTGCCGGTGATCGTATGGGCTCATATTTCACTTATTCTGCTGCGTTAAAGTATTGCTTGAATAATCTTGCAACTGTTGGTCTAAGAAATATAGCCCTTTCTAAAGAAATTCACGAAGATGTACGTTGATAAACTATACATTTTACCTCTTCTGTTAATGCTGCCTGCAAAGTATCCGAAATTGCTGCATGACAAAATCCCGTTAGAATAAGATATTGTGCACCACCTTATTCTGAGGAAATTACTTTTTCGGAGGATGCACCTACATTTTCTGTCCGTCATGTCGTAACACTTTTATTCACACTGGATTCGAATGCATATTTCATGGTTGTGACTGTTTCCAGTGATTAATCTCCAACGTTGCAAGTAGCAGCGGGTCTTTCTGCCTCTTTATGTGCAATACGTGTACCTTTTTTATCTTTGATAGAACAATGAAGGAACTTCTACTAATAACAAGGTAAGATCATTAAATAGCAGCGATTGTCACTGTATTGCATGACGTTATTAAGAAAAGGAAGGTAATGACTGGGATATAATCCAAACCGTTCAGATTATTTTTGTACTACGACATTGAAATGACTGACTGCACTCTCCATGTTGCAGTACCTACAGTATATTCGCAGCTACACGTTGCTTCATTGTCCTTCTTTACGACATAATCCTATACTCATTAGATTCCTCTGCCTAGTTTTATGTATACGTTGTCATTCGTACCAAAGTTACAACGCAGCTTTTTTCTCATCATTGAACGGTTACTGTGTAGTGGACTGTTAAGGCAGCCAGTCCACAGTGAAGTAGCCGAAAGGGCACGCGTCAACTCACGCCGTCTGGCGTTAAGTCTGGAACAGGATTCGTAATGAATGTGATAAAGAAAAGAACGTAGCTACTAGAACACTTAACTTTTATATTGTCCTTTGGTATACAGCATTCTGGATGATACAAGTGAGACTCTATCTTGAGGTACATGCAACGTTACAAATGGTTAATGGCGCCTTGCTAGGTCGTAGCCATTAACTTAGCTGAAGGCTATTCTAACTGTCTCTCGGCAAATGAGAGAAAGGCTTCGTCAGTGTGGTCGCTAGCAATGTCGTCCGTACAACTGGGGCGAGTGCTAGTCAGTCTCTCGAGACCTGCCTTGTGGTGGCGCTCGGTCTGCGATCCTGACAGTGGCGACACGCGGGTCCGACATGTACTAATGGACCACGGCCGATTTAAGCTACCACCTAGCAAGTGTGGTGTCTGGCGGTGACACCACATACTGGAACCCTCCTTCGACCATGCGGAGTATCATTTGCTTAAACGGTTTTCCAACAACAGATAAGCAAAGCGATACGCATAGTACCTAAGGTGAACTTAACGAATGAGGAAGATAAATTAGAATTTTTTAAACCCATGGCGCTTCCGCTGTTTCAACCGCCAAACATTACACCATCCGATAAAAAAAAATGAAGCACCCTGAAAACGTCATCCGATACCGGTGCAAATAGCACTTGCATTGGGAGTGAAAGTCGGCATACTCAGTGTCAAGGTTCCAGTCGGCATACTCACTGTCAAGGTTCCAGTCGACGACGGCTGACCATCAGATGGGAGGATCTCCGTATTGCACGCCAAGCACATCTTTAATCCCTCCAGATCAGCGCCTGCCATCCGAAAACAAGTAATAGACTCAGAGCCACATCCAGTGACGTACGACACCACTAGTCGAAGATTAGTAGAAGCTAAACTGGTAACTACTGTGGTGTCACTGCCAGACACCACACTTGCTAGGTGGTAGCTTAAATCGGCCGCGGTCCATTAGTACATGTCGGACCCGCGTGTCGCCACTGTGTGATCGCAAACTGAGCGCCACCACACGGCAGGTCTCGAGAGACGTACGAGAACTCGCCCCAGTTGTACGACGACGTTGCTAGCGACTATACTGACGAAGCCTTTGCTCTCATTTGCCGAGAGACAGACAGAATAGCCTTCAGCTAAAGTTAATGGCTACGACTTAGCAAGGCGCCAATTGTCACAGTGCATGTATCTTACGAGTCTCATTTGTATAGTCAAGAGAGATGTACCAAAGGAAGCATTAAAAGTTAAGTATATTCCAAAACTACGTATTTTCTTTATAGCAGTCATAACGTATCCTGTTCCAGACTTGACGCCAGTCAGCGTGTGTGTACGCGTGCCTTTCGGCTTCCTCCTCAGTGTGGCGTGACAAGCTTGTTACGCCACAACAACTACCATCCTATGCTTAACATGAGACTGCCTTTAACATCTCAACACAAACGGCGGTCTTTGGAGTGGTTTTTTGACCTGGAAGCATGGAATGTTGCTGAATGCTTCGCTTTGCGTTCAGGAATGAATCGCGAATCTGCACTATTCTGATTGACCATAGATTGCGGGTATGACGGTGACCTCCGCAAACACAGCGGTATTAGTCCTAGCGTCATAGTGTGGGAAGCGATCGGGTATGACTAAACGTCACAACTGGTAGTGAAGTAGGAAATTCTGATGCACAGTGGCACGTCACGGACATCCTCTGTCCTCACGGCTTAGCTCCGAGCGGAAGTGGTGTGGTGCAGTTTTTTAAAGATGGAAATGTTCGGCCATAAATGGCACATGTCTTTATGATCAGTCTGTGATGCTGAGGAACTTCTGTGGTCAGCAAGGAATCTCTCCAGTTCGCAAGTCAACTCCGCCCCATTGCCAGAATCCAGGATATCGTGGACCAGTTACGACATTTGTGGGCTACCTTGTCCCAGGAGCGGGAACAACGGCTATCTGACACCTTTTCCCACCGAATAACTTCATGCATCCCAGATAAAACTTTATACTGACAGCTGAGCTCATCTTGCTAAGTTCTTTGTAAATTTGACTCAATTTTTTAATCACTGAAGTAATATCACTCACCCTCTAAAACGGAGAAGTTTTAGTTCGTTTCTTCCTCTCCTTCTGTTTGTTTCACTTTGTTAGGCAGTGTGGGTCTGATCCCCACCAAATATAATGTGAGCTTTCGCCCTCTACTGAGGACAGAGCACGTTTATGCGCCGTCAAGTGACTTGAAACGCTGGAAGGCTAGGGATTACAAAATTCCCTACGTGTGTATCCTTTAAACATCCTGCAAGCGATACAATAATCCATGACGTATGTACGGAACACCGATGCTACTAACTGCTCCTACACCCCAAATGCTTCAAATGGCTCTGAGCACTATGGGACTTAACATCTGAGGTCATCAGTCCCCTAGAACTTAGAACTACTTAAACCTAACTAACCTAAGGATATCACACACAACAATGCCCGGGGCAGGATTCGAACCTGCGACCGTAGCGGTCGCGCGGTTCCAGACTGAAGCGCCTAAATTCGCTAGGCCAACCCGGCCGGCTCCTACACCCTAACATATCGGTTGTGACAGAGCGCTGTTTCGATACTGGCCACTTTATGCTGTACGGAAATCTCAGAATTCTAGATTCGACGTCAATATTCCTGAAGCCTGAGGTGAAGGAAGCAGGGAAAATGCATTTGACGAAGAACTGATTTAGTAGAGATAGGAATTTCAACGTGAACAAAACATGGAAGCCGTGGCTTTCTTTGATCACCTTGTAAATATCCACTACACTACAGCTCCTATCAATGCATCGATAATCTAGCATGGATTGAGTGTCGCCCAACAGATTCAGTTCATACAATATTCTTTGCGCCAAAGGATACCTCTGGCCGTTGGGTATTCTGTAGCTGCAAGCGCAGTGACGGAGGTGTCCCTAGTCTCTCACTCTAAGATGGCGGAAAGGTATAAGGCCAAAATGTCAGTTCATGCAACGGAGTTTCTGTGACTACATTCCTGAAATCTAGTAAATCATGTTGTAGATTTTTTCTGAAATGTGTGTATGCGTCACAACAATTACTGAAGCATTTGCATTTCCACATTAATAGCCGGCCGCTGTGGCTGAGTGGTTCTAGGTGCTTCAGTCCGGAACCGAACTGCTTCTACGGTCGCAGGGTCAAATTCTGCCTCGGGCATGGATGTGTGTTATGTTTAAGTAGTTCTAAGTCTAGGGGACTGATGACCTCAGATGTTAAGTACCATAGTGCTTGGAGCCATTTGAACCACATTAATGGCTTACTGCAGGTAACGAGGAAGCGAGTTTAAGCCTGCAATTCTAACAGAGTGCTCTTCATCTAAACGATTTTCAAGATTTCCATTGCCTACTAGTCAATGCCGAGGTTATGAAAGGGGTAGCTAAGACCAGTTTACACAGGAAGCAGCCACAATGAGTAGATGAAAGAGAATAAACTGTTTTGAGACTGTGTTATGTGACGATGAGGATAACCGTGATCACGTGATTTTATGTGTTCTTTGTGACAGTCCTCAGCGCCACTCATTGAAGGATGAACTAGTACCTGGGGAGAAAGTCTTACTGGATTCTGGAGCAACTACTGACAGAAACAAACGAGTACCAAGCAGATAGCTACTGCTGACTCTGTGGTCTCTACTAAATGCATAAACCTTCTAAGTAAGAATGACATATGAATTCGTAGACAGTGACTTAAGGGTAGTGATATGCTTTCCTTAACAAATATAATTTGAGACTAGTTTTGATAATCAGCTGTATTTGACTCTTATGTAGATACTCATTACTGCATCTGTGATGCTCATGTGCTCTCCCATGGTGCGTGTGGCAACTGTGGATTTCGGTCATGGCGGCGCAAGACGGTAGTTCCTTTCTCCTAAATATCGTGCTCCAGAAACTACACAAAATTATCTTCAAAGTGCTCACAGCTGCATGTTACGTCGCAGAGGACAGGGGTTTTAGCTGCAGGCGTCTGCTTCATCGACGGAAGCACTATGATTTTGAGACGTCTGCGTCAAGACAGCCATCAATAATTAAACTGTGAATAATCGACGCATTTAGGGGACTGATGACCACAGCAGTTAAGTCCCATAGCGGTCAGAGCCAATCGACGCATTTAGCGTCACATGTGCGTGACACTATAGCGTAGTAACTACAGAAATGAGGTAACAATTCATTACCATTCCGTAAAGGTAATGCTGTTAATAATGATGTCGGTTTTAGAACTAGCTAAATATTACGTTAAGAATTTACTGCGACAAATTTACTATGTTAAATGGGTCCCTTATTTATTGAACTTTGAAGATCAGGGAACGTGACATTTATTTCAGGAACAAGATTTCGACTGTTTTAAAAGAACCAACCTGTTTTTTACACCAGTTTTCTTGGTAATGGTGATTTGCGTCCAACCATTCAGGCCAGAAACGAAACAACCATCAAAGCAGCTGCGGAAGCAATCGCGCTGCAGCCATATACTTTTTCAGTTTCATCAGTCGCGCGCTCGTGCGCGAGAGAGAGAGAGAGAGAGAGAGAGCGCGAGAGAGATAGAGAGAGAGAGAGAGAGGGGGGGAGAGAGAGAGAGAGAGAGAGAGAGAGAGAGAGAGAGAGAGAGGGGGGGGGGTCTAAAGTAGTCAGAACAAGAGGAGTTAACCTCTCGTGCCAGTAAATCCCCAACACGAGAAGGATGCAAAAGTCTTCAGTTGGCACTGAGTAACAGACAGATCCGGGCAGAGTTTACAGGCAGAGTATCATGGAGAACCACGGGAACCATTTACCGGGAGATTGACTGGGATCTCTTAGCTGCCATTGACCACTGACACCATACTACAGGCAACGGAGATTTCCAGAGTCAACTGCGACATTGTGTGTCTTCGTGTGATGTTCAGCGATGAGTAAGGTTTCCATAACCATTGCTTTCCAGTCTTGGGGTATCATGGGATATCCTGTTTGATAGCAGGGCTGACTTGGGAACTTTATAAAACGCTGACGCGTTTTCAGGGAGCACAGCGACCGTTGTAACCAATGTGCACATGTATTTAAGTAGCTTCACTCATCAGTCACGAGCATGCTAAGATATTCGTTGTTCTAGAGGTAAAAAGTCACAAGTTAAAAGCGGGGCTCAGAATCATCTTAAACGTAATGTGAGGTTGAAACTGACACACTCATCAAGTTTACGTTGTTGGTGAGAAGTGCTTTGAACTTGTAACGTGGTGCCTCTAGAGAAATAAATGTAAATACTCGCTATTGACCAACGAAACTGCTCAAATTACACCAAAGAGTAGTCCATTTGCGGCAGTGTTCTCTTCATTG